>NW_022753119.1:262260-266767 GCF_011630105.1 Anneissia japonica
GTTTAGCACTGTGTTTGACTATATCCATTTTGGCTAGAGTCAACCATGTTAAATAATGAGTAACAAAATCCCCCTCCCCTCTCCCAACAAAAAAATAATTGTGGTAGAAAGCAGTTTAGCACTGTGTTTGACTATATCCATTTTGGCTAGAGTCAAGCATGTTAAATAATGAGTAACGAAATCCCCCTCCCCACTCCCAAATAAAAAAAAAGGTGGTTAAAAGCAGTTTAGCACTGTGTTTGACCATGGAGAAAGTAAAATTATTTTCTCCATGGTTTGACTATATCCATTTTGGCTAGACTCAACCATGTTAAAGAGTGAGTAAGAAAATCTCCCTCCCCTCTCTCAAATAAAAAAAATGGTGGTTAAAAGCAGTTTAGCACTGTGTTTGACTATGAGGACAAAAAAGAACGTACAGTACAGAAAAGTGACAGTTGGACAAACAAGTACCTCCATTGAGTGCACGTATAAAATGATTAAGATATAAGATAAGATTGATTATTTCAAAGTTTAAAGGTATAGCAATTGAGTGAAAAACCTCCGAAATCGTTCGTTGTACGAGGTATAACGAAATATACAAACGTTGAGAGACGTGTCGTATCAGCAGGGATACGTTGGTAAAAAGAAAACACATATTTTTAACATTCTGTAACCTCTGTGTGACGCGCGCACACATTATATTCGCGCACCTTGGTCATGGTCTTGCATTTATATAGTGCATACTACACAATATCTCTATAGGCCTTTATATCCAGTGTCAAAGACAAGAATTAACGAAAGCAAACAGACTAAAAACAAAAACAAAACAGATTAGAATTGTGAGAAAAAAATGTGATTTTCGCCAGACAAGAGGTAGAAAACACCTTACAAATTTAGAGAATTTATTCCACAACTTTGATGCAGCAACAGAGAAGGATTTATCACCATAGGTTTTCAACCGACCAGAAGGAAAATCTACAATGATTCAACTACATCACATGTGGATCTACGTATTCGCCTGCATATATAGTTGATCGCAATTTTAGGAGGTCATTAATGTACTGTGGAGAGAAGAACAATTAAGAGACTTACACACGAAAAATAAAAGTGTACATATATATATACCGGTATAATGTATATAAAATGTATATATGTCTCTTATACACATCTAGATGTGTATAAGAGACAGGTTTAACACTGATATGCCTATATAACTATCCATATGTTAAAATTAATTATATATGCATAAAAGGCAAATGGGAAACTTTTATTTTTATATAACTTGTGTGTTATGTTCAATTTGGATTGTAGTTCATGAAACAGCACTTCAAATTTTTACCAATTATCCAACTTATGTTTCTCTCCCTTTCTGAATACTCTTAATGAATTTACTTCTAATCGACCCTAATTCCAAATTTTCTTCCAATACCAAAAGCATTTTCCAATATCATGATCCAAATGAGCTCCCTATTCATAATTTGACTGACTGGCTTTCCACTATCCATTTCGACATCGGATGCATTTAAAAAATCTCGATCATATTATGAAGAAGCTTGTAACACCACTTAATTTACCTTTTCATATTATATTGGAGTGTAAAACGTGGCTCAAATTAAGACAAACCACCCCTCCCTCTCGTCCAACTTCCTAATTATTATTTTGTGTTCAATCATAAAAATCACAAAGACTGTTGTGGGGGGATAGCAGTATTTATAGAATGTTTTTTATCACTAACATTAATCGATTCCATATACGGCAAATAAAACTATAGGCCTATGCTAAATTTCTGCATTGTCCCTTTGCCGCTTTCGAAAAAAGTTTAAAACAATCTTTGAATATAATCTACTAAAACTCAACATTGTCAAAATACATTTTTTAAACATAAAAGTGATTTAAAGACAACCTGGGTGAACATGGATATAGTCAACCTCACTGCTAAACTGTTTTATACACAACACTTGCTATTTTTTTTGTGTGATTTTGTTACTCATTCTTTATATGCTCGACAATAGCCAATAAGGATATGGTCTAACACAGTGCTAAACTGCTCCATACTATTGTTTTTAATGCTGTTTTGTGATTTTGTTACTCATTCTTTAATGCTTGATAGAGGAGGAGTTAGTTACTCCGAAATCCAAATATATCTGCGCCCGCCGCCAAAAACCTCCGAATTTTGAGGTTCTGTGTATGCCTATACTATAGGCATACGCGAAAACTCCAAAATCAGAGTTTTCAAACGTTCAATCAAACCTCCGATTTCGAAGACTCTTTGTACCATTTTTAATAATTAAACAAGCTTTCTTTGTATAGAGCAATACTTTTAGTCAACCAACTCGAAGGTTATTTCGAAGGTTTTGCGTAGGCCTACGCAAAAGCTCAAAAATCGAAGTTTAAATCTGTTATTCAACGCTCTGATTTCGAAGGCTTTGCGTAATATGAGCGAAAAATTGATTTTTTTTTTCGATCTCGGAGGTTTTGCATACATAGGCCTACGCGAAAACTCTAAAATCGCAGTTTTTAAACTTCAAACCTCCGATTTCAGAGTTTGTGCGTACTATTTAATTATTAAACAGGCTCTTTCTATATATAGAGAGAAAAACTGTTAATAAACCCTCCGATTTCATAGGTTTTGCGTACTGCACACGAAAACTCCAAAATTAGGGAGGTCTAAACTTTTGTTCAGCTCTCAGAAATCGGAGTTCCGGCGGAGAGCACAGATACTCCAAAAATCGAGTAAATACGTGCGTGCAAAATGTATATAGTCTGACAGAGTGCTAAAGTATTTTATACCACAATTGTTTCTACCACAATAATAATTTTTTTTGGGAGGGGGAGGGGCATTTTGTTACTCATTATTTAACATGCTTGACTCTAGCCAAAATGGATATAGTCAAACACAGTGCTAAACTGCTTTTAACCACCATTTTTTTAATTTGGGAGAGGAAAGGGAGATTTTGTTACTCATTATTTAACATGCTTGACTCTAGTCAAAATGGATATAGTCAAACACAGTGTTAAACTGCTTTCTACCACAATTTTTTTTTTTCGCGAGAGGGGAGGGGGATTTTGTTACTCATTCTTTAACATGCTTGAATCTAGCCAAAATGGATATAGTCAAACACAGTGTTAAACTGCTTTCTACCACAATTAATTTTTTTGGGAGAGGGGAGGGGGGATTTTGTTACTCATTCTTTAACATGGTTGACTCTAGCCAAAATGGATATAGTCAAACACAGTGCTAAACTGCTTTCTACCACAATCATTTTTTTTTAGGAGAGGGGAGGGGGGATTTTGTTCCTCATTCTTTAACATGATTTGACTCTAGCCAAAATGGATATAGTCAAACACAGTGCTAAACTGCTTTCTACCACAATTAATTTTTTTGGGAAAGGGGAGGGGGAATTTTGTTACTCATTCTTTAACATGGTTGACTCTAGCCAAAATGGATATAGTCAAACACAGTGCTAAACTGCTTTCTACCACAATTTTTTTTTTTTTTGCGAAAGGGAAGGGGGATTTGGTTACTCAGTCTTTAACATGGTTGACTCTAGCCAAAATGGATATAGTCAAACACAGTGCTAAACTGCTTTCTACCACAATGAATTTTTTTGGGAGAGGGGAGGGGGATTTTGTTACTCATTTTGAACATGCTTGACTCTAGCCAAAATGGATATAGTCAAACACAGTTCTAAACTGGTTTTTACCACAATTGTTTTTATGGGGGTTTTTGTGATTGTTGCTCATTTTTTAATGCTTAACTCTAGCCAAATTGGATATAGTCAAACCCAGTGCTAAACTGATTTATACCACAATTGATTTAAATTTTATTATTATTATTATTATTTATTATTATTATTATATTATTATAATTATTATTACTTTGTTATACTTTCTTTAACATGCTTAACTCTAGCCAAAATGGATATAGTTAAACACAGTGCTAAACTGCTTTATACCACCATTGTTTTCAATTTATTTTGTGATTGTTGTTCATTCTTTTAACATACTTGATTATAGCCAAACTTGATATAGTCAAACACAATGATAAAGTAGTTTATATCTTAATTATTTTAATATATTTTTTGTTCTTTTTTTTGCGATTTTATAATAAATAGATTAGTACAAAAAAGTAGTTAAATACATTATTTTACTGGTATTTGGAAATACAACTGTAAGCTCTAACAAAACCTTCTCTATTATTGCTATTATAAATGATATTAATATTATTATTATTATTATTATTATTATTATTATTTATTTATTATTATTACTACTACTACTACTATCATCACGGAGATGTAAAAAATAACAAAAATGTTTACATCTCCCTGCTAACATTATTGTTTAGTAATTTTGTTTTTATTTATATTTCATTATTACATTATTATTATTATTATGTATAATTGTTCTTATGATTCTTAACATGATCATATCGGTTATTACCGTCAACATCATTAATTTTGTTCCAGGAACTAATGTTACTAATTAAAAATATTATTATTATTATTATTATTATTATTATTATTAT
>NW_022753119.1:266859-267694 GCF_011630105.1 Anneissia japonica
CTAGACGAAGAACAAAGGCTCCTCAAGATAATAGGAAATAATATACTAGACTCCAAATCCAGGCGTCAGAAGGTTTATAAAGTGAAACATGAGTGACCGTCCAGTTTGGTATACTTTATATACCTGACTTATGACATGACGAACATGACGAGCAAATCAGAAACCCACAGGAGTCCTAGAACGATGGGAAAAAAGGGGTAAATTGGAATGATTCTAGTTGTCATTGCAAAATACAGAATATGACTTAATCAAATGGATCATCGAGATATACAAGTAAGTGTTTTATAGTTTTATTTTAGGTTGAGGCTACTGGTACTGCGTAAAATTTCTGGTAGGCTAGCTAAAGCATAGGGCCTAGGTAGGTACGTTACAAAAAAAATCAAATTGGTTGGATGTCTACCATTTTCATAGCACAAAATCTACTAAATGTTACAACATCAAAAACGTTTTCAGAATTAAATTTGGTTGCTTGGTTGATTTTCTATGATTTTTTTTAAATTTTAATTTTGCTGAAAATTTGGCTACAGACATTATACAAATTGTGTGACCTTTTGTATTATCTGCACCATTAAAACATCATAACTATTTTGTTTTTAATAGTTTTTCAACTATTTTTTCACAGATGCTGGATGATATAATGAGAACTCAAATGACAGATTTACATCAATATATATTCAGGGATTTAGCAGTAAATTTTATTAAATGATACCCCTTACCCCAAAATAATTACTTTTGGTGGGACCGGGTTAGATCAATATTCAAAGCAAGCACTTTAATGCACCACAACTGATGTAATATATATGTAGTTAGTTGCAGTGGCATACCTAGGGAGTAC
>NW_022753119.1:268253-269288 GCF_011630105.1 Anneissia japonica
TGTCTTTTGCAGTGCACGGTAGTAGAGCCGAGGGCTTATCCTGAGGTGGAAGCTACCGGAGCCCAGCATACTACCTAACGAAGTGCCTGCGTGCACCCGGGTGTGACAGCGACGTTGCTTTCGACACCGGTGGGTGGAGCCCAGTCCTGCATATCTACAGTATGCCGATAATGCACAAGCTTTTTAGGAAATGATTCTTAGCTTAAGTACTGTAGCTTTAAGTCAAATTATTTACTGTTAGGATTTTTCTTGTTGTTAAGCGTAGTAGTCCCATCTTTCTTGCAATTCCAGTCATTGCTCTGTTCTTCAACAGCCTCCTTTAACTGTTCCTTGAACTGTAAAATACAATTCTCCTGCTCCAGTAATTTATCATTATTCTCTTTTAACTTCTTCCTTAGCTCTTCATTTTCTCTTAGTAACTTATCATACTGCATACTGTTACAGATGTAGATGGTGTTACAGTAACCAAAGAAGTTGTTTGGGTCAACTTTCGTCTAACTGCCTGTTCTGCTGAAGTTCCCGGTTCTTGTTGTTTTTTCTCATGCTTGTACTTCTCATCACAATTAGCTATTAACATAGAAACTTCCTTCTCTCTGTTCATATGAGTGTACTTTTTAATTGTTCTATTTACAAGTAACTGGATTTTATTCTTTGTAATCTGTAAGCCCATGTGTTCAGCAAAAAACTTTGTAGTTGGTGCAAACAATTTTGACTCCTACATGAATTTTAAAACCACATGACCATTCAGCAAGTCTTCAGCATCAACAGGAATCTCTTTATACCGTTCTTCAAGCAAAAGTCGACATTTGCCTGTTGGTGCTGGGGGCATAAGCTTACGCTTCTTTGGCGGCATTATAAGAAAATCTACCAAGAAAAAAAATGAAAATATAATTAATTAGATAATTAACAAAATCAAAGTATAAATAATAATAGAAATAACAGCAACAACAACAACAATAATAATGGTATTTTAAAATACTGTAATATTATAAGAATTGTTGATTATTAAATGCATTATAATAAGGACCCATAATA
>NW_022753119.1:269347-269888 GCF_011630105.1 Anneissia japonica
CCCCCCCCCCCGGATTTCCCTAAGTGATTGGTTGGGGGGGGGGGGGTGATAACGTAATAATTTTTTTTTTACGGGACCTAATCTATATATTTTTTTTCATATAAAAATAACTGTATGTAGATCACTTACCAAAATGACAATCTTTATAATAATTGGCAAAGTGGTATTTTTGCCAGAAGGATCAGCTCATAAAATGTTCTAGAAAAAAAGACAGTTACATTTAATTTTATAATAAAAGCATAGAAACAAGAAGCAACAGAATAATATAGAACATTGAAATCATTCTAAGAATTTAGGCAATCCTAACAATGCCCAATCAAATCACTAGATACCAGTCATGTGATCGTAACTAACAGCTAACACATCATTTACCAATAATTTTATTGAACTTATCAATCTTCTAACATCACTAAAATCAATTAAATATTTGTTATAAAAACTAATTCCTATGTATCTACTAAACATAAAATATCAATTCAAGTAACATATTTAACGATATTTGTCGTTTTAGAGGCTGAAATTCTATCACGGTCTAGGCCTA
>NW_022753119.1:271076-277589 GCF_011630105.1 Anneissia japonica
GTTTGTTGTTGCAATGCAAATTGAGTAGACTGTTATTTTTAGCATCGAAAAAGTTTTTGCATAATATAAGGTCATGACTTCTTGCTCTAAACACGATTCTGATTGGCCATCACGCTCACCACACCACTGCTTGTATTGTTCTGTTTGCTTTTGTTTGAGCTAGCAGACTGTTACGTATTTTTAACTCGTACGTGGAGTGGATCGTTGATTTTACTTTATGAATTATCGTGAAATGTTGGGGCTTTCCCATAAATATGGGCTCTATTGTAATTTTCCGTAGTTTATATGTATTTCCGTAGTATCTGTCTCTTATACACATCTAGATGTGTATAAGAGACAGGTACAGTACTTGAGAACCCTGCACTTTCGATTCCACTCAGTGCATTATGACTTTGCGGTGAATTTCAATGACGTCATCTTTGTCTCAGCGTATCAACGTCCCAGTGTATCAGCGTCTCAGTGTATCAGCGTTTATAAGACAACGGCATTATAGTATACAGACGTCGCGATCATTTTGACATTAGACGCCATTTTACCCAAGCGATCGTAAATCATAGCAGATTTGCCAGCTTACAAAAACCACTTGGTTGTCGTCAGAATTCTTTCATATTTGGTCAAAATGTTAATTACTTATTTCTCTAAATTACTGTTATAATAATTAGAAAAACCATGTACCTTTTTAACAGCAAAAGTTGATTTTATTCGAGTAGTAACTTCGGACGTCAACTGCAGCGGAAATAAACAATGAATGAACACAAAACAAATGCGTGACTGTTCTTTAACCTTTTGTCTGCCTAAAAATGCATGACATAATCGATTTTTAATCAGAAACGTAATTTTCACGATTTTTTTAAAACCCAACACCGTGAACCGGAAGTTCACGGTCGCCGCGAACGTCTAACCAAAACAATCAAGTGTGACGTCACGCTTTGTAACGTACCTAGCCTAGGCTTGGTCGCTCTTCTTGTTGCTGGCATATTCCTAGCCTAAGCCTGGCTTACAGCAGCCTAGCCTCTGTTGCTGGAGCAGCATCTACAGTAGGCTACTATACTGTAGGCCTAGGCCACTGTTTAATATTTTACTTTCGTGGCAAACCATCTTTTATCTATAATCTCTAAATGTTGGGATAGACAATGAATAATCTTTAGACATGTGGTCCGTGAAGACTGTTGACATCCAGATGGGTCCGCAAACGCAAAAATGTTTGGAACAACTGCTGTAATCCATAATTAATAGTTGTCTAATTACTAATTCTATTCTTTAATTATTGTCAAAGAAATAAATAATGAATGTTTCGAAACTGTTTGTCAATGAATGAGTGTATACCACAAAGGACTTGCATTTTAAAAATAGGACCAACATACAGTAGCTTGTTAAAATGCAAACAAAATCATAACAGTGCCTTTGTCTGAGAATAGAAGAGTAAAGGATCTCTTTAAAGTTTTATTAGAGACTGGATCTGGCTAATTAATTAGTAAACTCCTTTTGGAGCATCACACCGACTCATTTCAGGTGCCTTTGTATTATTACCTTACCTTGAATTTACCTTGAATCTTCGAGACTTAGAGATCAAAGCTCATTTGTCCCTCAATCATTATCGAATCCTCTTCGGTCATATACGGGCAAAATTTAAGGTGGTGGCCAGACCAGACTTTCTCTAAGCCTGCTTTAAAATGATTTACTAAACACTGAAGAATTTTAATTTTAAAATTCATTCAAGAATTTTAATTTTAAAGAATCAATTAGTCAACAAAGGGTGGAAATTGTGTTGTATGGGAGTTTGGCAAAATGGACACTCATAATAATGATACTTAGTTTGGAAATCATATTTGTACTCTTACAATACAAGTTTATATCAAGAATCAATTGCTTGTTCTGCTTATGACCCCTTCTAGAATTAACTACCTGATACTTAAATCATCTGCGTATTTCCATATTGGAATAAAGTGGATAAAAAAAAAAACGAATTATAACCCAAATTCCTCACATGAGGGACACCACAATGTCATATCAGACACACTGTTTATAATGACTTAGTATTTAGATAGAAAACTACCAATAATAGGAATGATAAATGGAGAATATTTGTTATTATTTGTGTAGTCAACTGATCAAAACAAATTTCCTCCCAGAATCAATTAACACAGTCATGTTTCATAAAATCCACAAGATAATGAGTGGTAGTAGACAATACAGTATATTACATATTCTATACTGATTTCTGTTAATTAACTTAGCGATAACTTCCACAATTTAACCTGCCAGAAATGGTGTCACTTTTCAACATTCAATGCCTTCTTAATCTACTGTAGGTCTACAATTAATTCTTTTTGTCTACCTGAGCCATTCGATGTTATTTTATATGAATACATGGATATTAATAATACGAAGAACTTATGAACCATCTTAAACCTCTCTTCATTACAATGGCCTGTCACTAAACTAGTTGAGAACTTCTAAGTAACGAGTGCGCACAATATTCATAATTTAAAAAAGTTTGTAACTGTTGAGTATGCTATTAAAAATGAGTTGTCAAATTATATAAAATTGATAAAATTCTCCTTTAATATTACTTCTTATGATCTACTGTATACTCCCATCACAGCATGGTACTGACACTGTACAATATATAAACATCATATTTTTTTTGTAAACAACTGTTTCTACTGTACCAGTGATGTAATATAATAGATAACAACATCATAAAGGGCATCATTAAAGGGATAAGCTTATGAAGGTCAAAGGTTGCCATTGCTCAATATTGAAACATAATCTGCAATATGTTAAGGTTTTATTTAATTTAGTTTAATAGTAGTGCGGTATTTAGCTTTCTCTACAAGAGTAGTGGGTTCAAGTCTGTGGCTCATATATTGTTTTTTTCACCAAGAGGTATGGATACTGTACAAATGACACAACAATGGTCTGTGGATTTGTTTTTGTCACCTTGTTTCTAGTGTGTGTCTCCATGAATAAAGCAGAAATGGCACCAGTCAAAGCAGGCATTTCCCCACTCATCCAATAGGCCTGGACCCTGGTTTAGCCAACAACAGGGTTGTCAGACCAAAACAATAATTAGCAAATTATCAAAAAAACTTTGTTTTGATTGCCAATTCCTAATATAGTATTGCGGTCTCTACTAAAACATGAAAAACTCTCCACATGAAACCTACCAGGCATTTTATTCCAAGGCTCCAGTACTGTAGGCCCCTTGGCTCATACCACCTGTCGGACCTATTGTTGGCAAATTTCTGGAGCCACCACTGCAATAAATAATAAGGTTTTTTTTTTTGTTTTGCCCAGAATCTGATCTTGCGCAACTAATGCTGTAATCAATATGGAGTGGAGTAGGTTGCTCCATCGCATCATATAGTCAAATCCCTAAGAGAACAGTTAAATTTCATTTAAGCAATATTGGTAACATTCAGAAAATATCTTTCTAAACACACTACTGTAAATGCCAGTCAACACATCTGTGTCTTTTCATCTTATTCATTTATTTACCATATTTATAGGCTATAGCACCCTTTGCATGATAAAAATACCAAAAACAAAATAATGCTCACTTTCCTCTGAAACAGACCATGTTTGCTTCTAAGAGATTAACACTTATGTCATTTTTATGATAATAATTATAAGGAAAACATTATTGAGATGATGATGATAAAGATGGTTTATTATTATAATGATGATGTTGATAGCAACAGTGATAGCAATTATGATTTTATTTAATAATTTGACGAATGTGAGAAAACAATGTAATTGATCATTGTCTTAAATAATACAGTAATTAATCCCACTACCAACATGTATACAAAATTGTAAAACTATAAGGATGGCGAATTATGAAATATTTTATGAAATAATGTCAAACTAGTGACAAACTAAAGTTAGGGTTTCTAATGCAAAATTAGCATGACATCTGTAGTCTTCTTGCCAATTTGTAGTATACATAGGTAGGTTATTGTTATTCTTATAAAATGAGAAGAACAAACGAGTGACAGAAAGCTGTGACTAGTTACGAATCTGCCCGAAATATCAATCAATTGATTGGAGTCATTGGAGCGTCCCTTCTTCATTGTGCTCATGATTTGCCAGATTAGTTCTTCGGTTTTCATAACAGTTTGCTGATAATGGGGATTTGCTATGGAATTCAGCAAATGGGTGAATTCCACACATTAAACTTTTAAAGTATGACACTATCAACTTACAGATTTAAAATCTAAAGTTTTCAATCCAAAGTTTCCACCAGAATTTGCTTATCCTTAAGGATAATTTGTGGAATATGCCCTCAATTATTACATAAATATCTGTGTATATATTTGCATTTTATTGGCTTCATATTCAAAAACTATTGTAGATTTCTTAGTCTATGAAAATGACGTTTCTATAGGAAGTAACAATTGAGGAACAGGTTTTTAAATGAATTAAATATGAATAGTAAACAATAGCCTGAGTAGGATACTGTAGGTGTTATTAACGAGAGCTTCACTGACAATGAAATATTGTATATTGTTTTGTATGTTGTAGGTCTTCATGACAAGGTGGTTCTGAAATGGGCTTGTTTCATATGGCCCACTTTGATGTTTGATAATTTAAATAAAAATAAATAAATGTAGTCTATTAAAGGACTTTCAATTGTCTTAAATTTAATTTTAAAGATCACCAAATATATATACGTAAAAGCAATAATATAAAAATATAAAACTACATAATTAATACAAATACAAAAACATTCAGGAGAGTTAAAAGATTAAAAAGGTAGATAGAGATAGAAATCTTTCTTTATCCTGGGTACTTAGTATTGTTACACTGTTCTTCCCTGGGGTCCAGGGTATGATCTTAAATTACATTAAATTACAAAACAAAATTAAAAGAAAAATGCACAACAAAATATATATTAAATAAATTACAAAAATACAAGAAACAGAAAAGAAAAACAAATTGTTAAATTAAATGAGATTTTTAAAGGATTGTAAGGAAAGGGAATGAATATTGCTATGAGCGTCTGATGATAAATTATTCCATAATTTAACTGAGCGATATTTAAATGTTCTTTTTTCAAGAAAAAATGTTAAAATGGTATGCAAGGTATGCAGGACAAAGCGCATGTTCCTGGTACAAAAACAAAGGCTGCATGTTTTTAGCTAAATTTTGCACCTAGACAACTCACACTAAAAAAGCAATATCTCGCAAAGTCTACAAAGTTTCAGATTGTTCATACAAGGCAAGAATTTTTTTTATACCTTTGTTTTATAAAAGTGAACCTGCTGAACGCAAATATTGATGATTGCGAATAAAAATAGCATTTTATTTTTGGCCAAATAGGCCGCCACGAAAAAATAGAAATTTCAGAAAAAAATAACAATTTTCTTTGTTTTTATTATGCCCTCCACTGCCTTGAAATCTCCAAAGAAAAGATACATATATTTTTTTCAAATTATGTAAATTTGAAGCATTCAACCATCCTATTTTACGTTCAACAATAAAATTTATTTTCAGTTTCTCATCTGTCTGGATGATTTTGGCAAAACTATTTGTTAAATAAGAAAATGAAATTTTATTTTTATTCTGCCCTCCTCCGATAATCTTTAAAAAGAGAAGTACGCAAAACAAGGAATATAAAAAAAGTCTTGCCTAATGCATTGTATCTTGTCTTCTTTCAAGAATGATACTATAGTCTACAGTATGTGATCAGTTATTGCTAAGTGAATAAATGCTGCTCTCTAGTCTTATTGTCAACTTTTTGTTTATTTGTGTTGTGTAGAGAAAATGTTATAGCTCCCTCTTTGTACTTTGTATTCATATCTAATTAAACTTTTAGAATAAGAAAATAATCTGTGCCCTGTAATCTTAATTTTAAACTCCAAAAGTAAATGCTAAAAAGTAACCCAGAAAGTTTATGAATTAATTATCTGTTTTCTTGCTTTGTTTATTTATTTACATTTCTTTTTCGTAACTTACAGTTTACTTATGTGGAGTGGATTTTCTTCATTTCCATAATTTATTTTGCCATTGTTAGATTATTTTTATTTTACTAATTGTTTATTAGTTGACTTTTGCATACTGTATAAAAATTATGTTTTGTATCTATACTATTTAATACATCCTGAGAATAATATTTTCCTATTTCTTAAACCTACCTACTATGCTATATTCTACCATAAAACTGTCTTATTTCTTACTATTATATACTATCTACATTGTACACATAAATATTCTAATATTTTAATATTAATAAATAATTTATCAAGTAATTTAGATAATTAATTATTAAATAAGTGATTAAAAAACGAATTTATTTTTATGCATTAAAAATTAACGTAGGCCTATTTTTTTTTTCATACGCTACAATAAGTAGATGTTGATGCGTACATGCAGAACAATGCGTATAAATACATAACAAAATTACACACGTTATCTACACGCGCAAATTTTTCAAACAAACGGAAAAGAACGTTCATCATCATCATTCAGAACAAACAACAGAAACACATACAACGATGCACTCATGAT
>NW_022753119.1:277712-315834 GCF_011630105.1 Anneissia japonica
CGCTCCAAATCTCTTTCCTATTCTTCCTTCTTTCTTTATTCTTTCACAATTTTGCATTTTTTTCTTCATATTTTTCATAGTTTTATACACTCACATATTCATTTGTTTTAGGACTGGTCTAGGCTAGACCTCGGCTATCAGTGCCTCTTACTATATTATTTAAATATACAATTTTAATAGATAAAATTAATTTAACATGGACATAGTAATTCATACTTAAACAATACATTAAATTTATATATTAATATGATAACGTTAACGAATAAATAACAATAACTAAACAGTGTACATAGTGTATCACTACTGCAATAATAAGATTAACATTTTCAATCTTATAATAAATATTATACAGCCGGTGTTATGTATTGACCAAGGCTACTACGGCTAATGACTACGCTTTCACCATTAAAGGCTTTTTCTATGAATGGAATGACCTGTACGGAACACGAGCTCCTTTAGACCAAACCCAGTACCGTTACGATTTTAATCGTACGGGAAATATCCTCAAGACGAATGAAAACATATTAGGCTATACAATAAGAGATAAGATATTTATCTATCATTTGATTACAAAAAAAAATATGAACAATGTTATAAAAATACAAGTTATAACTATTAAATAGACGCCGGACTGATTTTGGCCCTGGACCAAATTTTTCCTGACAGGTCTATACTTTGGTTCTGAAAAGAACCTTTTGGATTGTAATATCATCGTTTCGGTTAATAGTATGCGCTAATCGTTAAATATTAGGCATAGTCTGATTTTATTTTTAGTATACAAATTATAAGCAGGCCATAGGACCTATCCTAGAGCATAGCCTCCCCATCACAACTGCTACAGGTTGTGCCCTCAAGACCAGTTATGCCGAATAGCTAGATAGGCAAAGGCTAGTAGGCCTACGTGTGTGTTGGTGTTGCTGATAATGGCTTTGTATTCAAATCTTAGCCTCCATCTTAACTTGTAAGCTGGAATTACATTTTGCAGGCCTATGCATTTGCAGCCTTTCTGTCTTGCCTTTTTAAAATTTATATGCCATACTGATTCACAGAGATCCCAAATTGGGAAAGCAAAAAATAGGGAGATTTTTTCGTGAAGCAATTGCCTCCTGTAGCGACGCGCTGTGACGCCTTACAACGTGCTGCGCAACATGAAAGTGTTACACAAAAAGAAGGAAACACTGTTTTTTTATCAATTTGTATACTTTTATTTAACAATTTTACATTTGTTTACACACTGCAGTTGGCCTAAAATATAAATTTATAAATTTAAAGTATAAATTACAGTATTTATTTAGCATTGTGCTAGTAGAGCGCTCTTGGCAGCAGTCAACAAGGCTTGGTTCATGCTTGACATATGAGAGGCTACTGCTGATTTACTACATCTCTTCAAATAACATAGAATTCTAGCAAAGTAACTGCAACTTGCTGAGAAATTAAAAACATATATATTTTAATTTAGTAAATCATACAACATGTTTTAAGTCAGCATTTATGTCTAGCCTATAATAACTGGTACATAATGCCATGAAAAACCATTAAATTTTGAAATTTTTACTCAACTGAAAGTCATCTCATTGATTGAGGTCGGCGCTGGATGCAAAAGATCGTAAATGGAGGATAAACAAAAGGCGAGTCTACCACAGATCTAGGCCTATCCTTGCCATGGAGCTGGAACTTAAATAAAAACTCCCTGGTCTAGCTTATGACACTTTGATGGTTGAACAAGTGCCATAATATATTGGCTTCAAATAATAAATTTTGTTTCATTGCTCTATGACTTCGCAGAAAGTACATTTTTCATGGAATTTTCAGGATTTAAAAAAAAATTGGGCGAAAGTTTGGGAGGGCGGGAGATGGCCTAAAAAATCGGGAGAAATCCGCGATTTTCGGGAGACTTGGGATCTCTGGATTCAGAAACAACATCCTATAGTCCTATTTAGTAAGGACAGCCAAGTTATTTCTCTCGCGATGTATTTTCCCTGCTGACCGGTGAGAATTAAGATTGCCCAGAAAAATTGAACCATGTGACCGACTCCCCAGATTGCTGCATAATTACTGAAACAAAAAGTTCAATGGTTCTACTCTAACTTAATATAATTATTATATTATGAGGCATTTTAGTAAAATAAAACCTAATGAAAAGATCAGATAAACTTATGTAAGAATTGATAAAATGAATGTGTTTTCTTCAGCATGTATTTCGAAAGTTAGTCCATTTTAGGAATTTTCCTATGTAATAATACACTGTAATTTGAGTAATGCCACCACTTGTATTCGGGACTCGTATTGCAGCGCTTGTTCTGCACTACCGCGCTCATATTAGCAAGGTGCAAACTGACTGTTCTTTATATATTTTAGTAGAAATTTTAAACCTGGAGCCCCCTTTAATGAGCAAATTCACCTTTAGTACAATCTTTTGATATGTAGGAGCTCCAAAAATCTACCAACTATACTGTCTACTATGAAATAAACACTGATGTTTTTAACATGAATAATGTATCCATCAAATAACTTTACTGAAGTTTTTTTTTAAATTAATAATTATTCATATCGTAACATAAAACATACATGTTACATTACAGAGCAAATGAACCACTTCAAAAAAAAAAAAAACATTTTAAAAAATTATTATTTATTAATATTATTTCTAAATGCATATTTCATTTTCAATTTCTCAATGAAAGATAAAAAACAAAATCAGCATTTTAATTTAAAAAGAAAAAAATAAGTTTTTGCTTTTTATTACTTAGAAAGTCAAATTATGAATTTCTTAAAAATTACTGTATAGCCCTATAAACTGGTATTGTTCAATTACTCCATTTCACAACGTTAGGACCTTTCTTCTTGCCTATTACATTGTCAGCTGATTATTGTTACTCTTTGGATTTGATCTAATGTTTTGTGGATGGTTTTACTAAAAAAAATTGCAATAATAATGTAAGTGTATGCTCCTCCATATCAACTGCTTAAAAAGGCATTTTTTATTGTCTGGTTGTAGTACAGGATAATTAACAGTGGGTTTGGTTAAGATTTCTACTTTAATTTATATTTTTATAATTCACATTCATTCATTATATCTAATTTTTCTACTTTATTATTCAGGTATAAAAATATAGAAGACGATTACAAATAGCAGCTGAGGCTGAAGTGTTTTGCATCACAAAACTCTCAAACATTGGAAGTGTTAATGAGAAAACATGGATTACAACCAAGGTAACATTTGAAACCTTCATTTATCCTTTCAGACTTTTAGTCCTGGTTTAATTTCAAAGTAATTAATAAAGTAATGTTATATGAAGTGGGTAATCATTATGTATGCATTATAAAATTTTATATGCATAAGCCTATAACTATATGAATATACAAAAAGGAATATAGAAAAATGAATAGACAGATAGTACTTGTATATAGGCAGCATTTTGGTCAGTGTTGCACCCATGTGCACATACTGTACTTGGCTGTGTATGCTGAGTAATGACAATTTCATCCTAAGGATGCTTTGGCACTGAAAAGATGACGTAGCTTTGTACAAGCAACAGGTGGGCCAATCTTGAATGATGCATTCTGTCATTTAGCATAGCCCATTTTACCCATTGAAGGAATGCAAAGGTTAATAGCTGTAATATTTCCTCAAATAATTTCATTTTTTTGTAGGAATATCTGATGATACAGACTTCAAAGAAATAATGTCATCCATGTCAAGGTGGTATGATCGCCATGGATACATCAACAAGTTGAAAGTTTTGTACAGAGATCTTGTATCAGAACTTGATAAGCTGTATGCTGCCACTAAGGTGTTTCATTTGTTTGAGTTATTAATTACCTCGGGACATCTAAGTTCCAATAATCTAACTGTCCTATATGATACTATCAATGTTACTCATCCATTTGGTTTGGAACCAGAATTCTGGAAGTTGTCGTCAACATGCTTTGATATTAGGACAGCCAAAATCTCCAATATTACTCGTAACAGACAAATTCTGATCCAGGTGATTGAAAGTCTCGTTGAAAATGATCTCAAGTATATTTCTCAAAGATACAATTGTCCACAAAAGGAAGACGTTTGGAAATTCTTTGTGGACTTGGAACAAAATAAGGTGTTTTGTGAAGAAAATTTGGATGACTTTATGAAAAATATAACAACATACCATATATTAGTTTCACGTAAAGACCCTCTAGGATTGAGAGGCACTGGTGATGCTGCTACAAAAGATGATAGCTCAAAAACCTCTGCAGGTAAGCATTATTAGCTGTATGACCTTACATTTATTATTTTTAAAAATTTGTTTATTATTATTTGACAGCTTTATTAACTTTTACACCATTTGATTAATTTATTTTAAAAGATGGAAGGCTTTTAAAAGAAGCCCTTATTGTTATTTTTAAAAATGTGTTCCTTATTATTATTGGAGAGCTTCATAACTTTGACACTGATTAATTTTAAAAGATGCCCTTTAGCAGAAAAGAAGCATAAACTGATGTATAAAGTTCATATAAAGGAGTGTATTTCTAATTAATTTTTTTTTATTAAAAGAGAGATTTTAAAAAGTTGAAAAATTAAAAACTTGAGGTACTACTACTACTAAATATTAATAAATAAATAATGGGTCAAATAAATTGTTAAATCCTAATGAAGCAAAGCATGCTATACTGATAAGAAAATGTTAATATATATTGAGTACAAGCAAGAAGGTGTCTGCAATTACATAATTTGTCTCTGTAAAATTGGAAATAAAATTTTGTTATTTGTTATTCAATTAAAAGCCATTTTGTTAGCTTAAATTCTGGATAGTTGTAATTAATACAACATAAACAATTAGAATCTATGATGTGTGTTATATTTCAGAGAACCAAGAGAAGACTATGGTGACTGATGACACAGATACTCCTAGAAATGCTTGTACAAGTACATCCGCAGGTAATATAAATGCAGATGGTTTATCTTAAATGCAAAACATAAAATGTGTTGTGTTAATATAAAATGCAAGTGGTTTACTATATTTAATACAAAACTACATTTAAAATTATTACAATCACTTGTGTTGTGTTTCAGAGAGCCAAAAGAAGCTTTTGGTGACTGACGACACAAATGCTCCAAGAAATCTTTGTACAAGTGCATCTACAGGTAATATAAAATGCAGATGGTTTATCTTAAATATAAAAGATCAACATAAAATGTGTTTATAACACATAAACACATGTTATAATATAGAATGCAGGTGGTTTACTATCTTTAATACAAACAACATATAAAATTATTACAATTTCAGTGCATGTTTCAGAGAGCCAAGAGAATCATATGGTGTCTGATGACACAGATGCTACAACAAATGCTTGTACAAGTGCATCTACAGGTAATATAAAATTGCATTACTTGCCAACTTCAGTTGTCTTGTTCATTGATAGAATTTTATGTATAAAAAACGGTAATCATTTCTATATTCTACACATCCTATGAATGCACAATCCCTATCGCTTCTCTCAAGTCAAGCGCTTCCAGTATTAGAAATAAAGGCATTTATTTGAGGGAGGCATTTATTTTTTGGTTGTAAAATGGATACATACTCAAAACGCTGTTTATTTCACTGTAAAAGTGGAACTACAACATCATTACTGTCAAAATGTGTTATTTGTGATCATGAAGACTCAGTGATCCCAGCACCCGGTTAGAAAATATGTAATTCTGCTGTAGTGAAACATTAACAGAATATGTTGAGAATGATGTACATAACAGGTAATATCAAATGACATTACCTGATGACATATATGTCCTGTATGCTGAAATACATTTTATTGATAAAATTTCATTAAAAATTAGCCATTTCTTGGAGTGACAATGGATCATAACCTCTCCAGCATTTTTTACCTTCTTTCTTTCTACAAATCCTTTAATGAATATACAAATCACATACTTTGGGTATTAGAATTAGGTAATATTAGATCACAGAAGGTAGTTATTGTAATACAATACCCCATACAAGAAACGTTACAGTTACAGAAGGAGGGACTAGACACCTCAGACTATATGGAATCAATAACCAATACAATGGTTTAATTCTGTTCAGTGCAAAAGGCAAGAAATTTTAAAAATTTTATCTGCCACTGTTGCATTACTACCCACTGACATTGGTCGCACTGCAGTTGGCATAAATATAAGCTTCAGCTGACATTGTCAGTTTTTAATTGACATATTTGTTAGGTTAGAGACTAAATACATCGTGTCTGCACTGTGGCTGCAGATGTTTATTTCTACTAATAAATGTTTTGCTTATAATTCAATTTAAACTACTTATATTTTTCAGCAGGAGCTTGCATAGTGAATAAAATAATTAGTCAAAACAATAAAGGTAAAAAAAAATAACTAAATCTTTTCTTATTTTGATGCTGTTGAATTTCTCATCTATTTCTGTTAAAACAATCTATCTGGTTTCAAATTTGAAATATATATGAAAGAATCCTAAATCTATTACCATACTCCAACCTGAACGTTTATGACATGACCGGTCCGATGATATTCTTCTGTTTCAAGAGATGCATAGATTCCAACGTAGCGTAACCCAGGAGGGTGCGATAGGTAAACTAGGTTGTCTGTTGATTCCGAGCGAAGCTGTTCAGGCTTAGTTAAAAGACAGCAAATTTTTGACTTCAGGTATTATTTAAAAGGAATTTCTCTAAATTGGGTGTAGATATGTACAGCATGCACTCCTCCCCACACAAATTGGAAAATGTACTGAATATAAAATTTGTTATTTTCAAAACTTAAAATCGAATCTTAAATCTTTACATTTTAACCAGTAATAGAAATTGGTCCCTATGCCATGTTTTGACCCAAAAATGTATTCATACTCACACATATTGTTGATTGAGGGCAATATGCTTACCTTTCCAATTATAATGAATTCTTTCATTTTAGGTTCTATAATAGGAAGTCAGATCATAGGTTGTAATGTTGAAACACTTGTTGTTAACAACACAATTACAGTGAATCAAGGTATAGTTTGAACTACTCTTTTCTGTGATAGATTGTGCATATTGATATTTTTTATAATATATTATGTTATAAATTCTTTGAAAAAATACTTAAAACTAGATGTTTATAGCATGTACTGTAAATGTGTAAATGTATTGTGAAGTAAAGATGGTGGTAAAGATACTTACCACGTATTTCAAGGTCTTTTGGTTAAAATTTGCAAATTCCCAGACTCCACTCCAGAAACATTAGAATTAGACTAATTTATGTTTATAGAACATCAGTTCTAACTTGTATGACTCATTTGCTGTTAACAAAGAAAATAAATTGAAAATTAGCATGTACAGTTCTAACATTTTTATTTATCTTCTTAGAACCAAAGGACACAGATTTATCAGCATCTAGAAACAATGGTGAGATTTTTTGAAGATTATGAATTTATTTATTGGTGTCTCATTTCATTTTGTTTATTTATATTTCAAACAACTACTCAAAAACTGTATCTTGAGGTTGAGCTTCTGATCCCCTAAGTTGCATAATGGGGGGAGTCAAACTGCCATACAAACAATGTAGGTATAAATAGAATTATGGATCTTTTGAGTAGTTTGATATAATTAATTAGGAAGTTCTTTAGTGCGCATGCTTATGACTATGAGAAATCATTCATGATTAATGAAACTTAAAACATAAAAAACATAAAACTGCATACGACTGCATAACATCGATTGAGGTCGGTTATATCTTTCCTATTAAATAGGCTTTTAAAATAATAAGCGTAGTTTGACGCAGTGGTTGAAGTTAGGGCTTTCAATGGAAAGTTTGGGGTTTTGAATTTCAGCTTTGCAGATTCACTTCCGTCCTTGGGCAAAGCACTTTAGCTACATTGCTTCAGCCCACACAGCTGTATCAATGGGTACCGGAAAATTGCAGGGGACTAACCTGCAACGGACTAGTGTCTCATCCGTTTCATCACACTACAGGAACTGGGATAAGCTCCAGCCCTATGAGCCCTAGTTGCTCGGAAAGTATTTAGGATTTAGGTTAAAGTACATAAACAATTTTAAAAATATGCTTGAAATTGAAATTATTACGGCAAATTTATATTGCAAGTTGCAATATCGTACTGTATTTAGTTAAGATTTTCATGTTTGATTTGTAGAATGATTGATTATATGAAATAGATGTGGGATGCCCCACACAAAACAAACAAAAATATACAGTAAATGTTTACATTTCTTTCTTTGTTTGGAAATGTATTTATATAGAAAATCTTCGAAACACAATTAAAAAAGACAAAATTAAGATAAAAATACATTATTTTTTATTGCCGATAGAAATACAGACATCTTAATTTTTTTTTCTTAAAATTTGAAGAAAAACTGAGGTTAATGAGATATAGATTTTTGAATATTTTAAAACTTGGGGACAAAATTGGAAAAAAGGGTAGACCCTTGAAATTATCAAATTTCGTTGACGTTTGCCTCAAATTCTGTCTCGGCAACTATACAGTACACAACAGAGTACTGGGGAAATGTGTAGTAGAAGCAACAGCCTAATCGGAATTAATAGGTTTTGAATGTTAACATGATTTTAAAAATCATTAAAAAAAAAATATATATATCATACTGGACGGTATTGGTTAGGCCCAGTCCAACCATGGAGATTTGTCAAAATAATTACAGTATAACTCCAATGACAATGTCTAAAATGCACAAACTTTCTGACAAAAGGGGATGTATTTTGTAGAGTAGGGCATGGTGTTGAAGGGTAGGGGCCTATCTGTGTGTTATTGCCACAATTAATAGGGCCTACAAGACTGTAAAACAACACAGTGTAAGTTGTTAACCTGAGCTAGGCTATCTCTTTAGTTTGCACATTAGTATATTGAACAGATCTCAAAACTGAGACAACCATTACCTACGGGGGTATTTTAACATAACACTCCCTCGCTCACTTAACACACAGACATTCCGCGAAGCCAGGACAGGCAGGAAGGTAACATAAATATTAATGAGTCTCTGTACAGGATAGATCATGAATATGAATGATTCTCTTGTAAGATTACCAAGCTAGTGAAAAGCATGCTCAGCCTTGATTTCAACTAACCTTCCTCGTACAGTTTTATTTCTTTTTTACTCCCATAAACTTGCAACTTTTTTGTTGGGATTTATTTTATAACTTCTTATGATTTCACAAATAACCTATATAAAATAAGAAATTTAAACCCAGAGCTCCCCTTAAAGAACTCGGTTGTGCCAAAAAAGACATTAAAATACATCACAAAACGCTACAAACACTGGAGCGGCACAGAGGCTTTTTATGGCTCCTCTGTCCCCCAGCGCCTGGCTCGGTAACCACCCTACGCCTCTGAATTAAAACCATTATCGTGTGAACTGAACTTCAATATTTGATGACTCATCTTTTTTTTTCTCAGAAAATCAAGATATTCTTACCACGGCCTGGATATTCCAAAAATTAAAATGCCATTGGCCTGCTTGACACACAAGATATTTCAGGCCAATTGGTATGATAAATTAATCAATTCTTTTTGCGGCTCCTGTTTCTACTACCACAGAAAAATTTCTTTGAAAGAACTAGCAGTTGGGAAAGGTTTTTCTTTGCCAGTGGAAACATATCTTAAGTTTCTTGTAAGATCACCTCCCCACCAATAATAAAATGTTGGCAATAATTGATTAAAACTTTGTCCATACTATGAAATTTTATGTGATAAGTACTGGTGAGATGTGTATAAGAGACAGGTGTAGGCCTAAGCCTTGACCTGCCTTGTACTACAATAGAAAATTTGCAGGGCAGCAAGTAGAACTCGAATAGGCCACTGGAGACACATATAAACCTATATAAATATGCCTAGTCATAAAACAACTTATAAAAACTCATTTTTTATCCCAAATGTGAATAAACACTACAGTAATTCAAAATCAATACCTGTCTCTTATACACATCTAGATGTGTATAAGAGACAGGGTGTTAACTAATCCGGGGTCTGCAGGTAGCGATAATAACACCACGAAGAATTCTGTCTTGGCAACTATACAGTACACAACAGAGTACTGGGGAAATGTGTAGTAGAAACAACAGCCTAACCGGAATTAATAGGTTTTAAATGTTAACATGATTTTAAAAATCATAAAAAAAAAAATATATCATACTGGACGGTGGTATTGGTTAGGCCCAGTCCAACCATGGAGTTACAGTATAATTAATTTGTCAAAATAATTACAGTAAACTCCAATGACAATGTCTAAAATGCACAAACTTTCTGACAAAAGGGGATGTGTTTTGTAGAGTAGGGCATGGTGTTGAAGGGTAGGGGCCTATCTGTGTGTTATTGCCACAATTAGTAGGGCCTACAACACAGTGCAAGTTTTTAACCTGAGCTAGGCTATCTCTTTAGTTTGCACATTAGTACATTGAACAGATCTCAAAACTGAGACAACCATTACCTATGGAGATATTTTAACATAACACACCATCGCTCACTCAACACACAGACATTTCGTGAAGCCAGGACAGGCAGGAAGGTAACATAAATATTAATGAGTCTTTTGTACAGGATAGATCATGAATATGAATGATTCTCTTGTAAGATTACCAAGCTAGTGAAAAGCATGCTCAGCCTGGATTTCAACTATCCTTCCTCGTACAGTTTTATTTCTTTTTTACTCCCATAAACTTGCAACTTTTTTGTTGGGATTTATTTTATAACTTCTTATGATTTCACAAATAACCTATATAAAATAAGAAATTTAAACCCAGAGCTCCCCTTAAAGAACTCGGTTGTGCCAAAAAAGACATTAAAATACATCACAAAATGCTACAAACACTGGAGCGGCTGGGGGGTTCAGTTCCCTGGCCCCAGCGCCTGGCTCGGGACATTCGGCCCCTTTGTTACACCACTGATTCCGCATTTACAATTTTCACACTCCCCAGATGGGAACCGCCCATGCGCCTGCTTTTGACTGCTATTCCGACCAAGCCTCCCAATTGAAATTTCTCGGGTTAAAATTTAAATTCAATGAATACAAGAAAGCAAAAATGATAAATATTATTATTACTGATTTGTTTTCAGAAGTGGTCATCAGAAATTACTTGGATCAGTGGCAGAGAAAAGTATATAAGAATTTGAACAAAATGACACCTCCAACCTGGAATCAAGAGTCTGAAATTGATCTTGCAGAAGTATTCACAGATCTCGAGCTACTCAAAAAAAAAGGACATGATAATACCAGTAAAGATACAACTCTACAGGAGCTAATTAGTTTGATACAGTCTCAGAGAGCATGTAAAGTTTTTGTAGAAGGTAAAGGCGGGATGGGAAAGTCAACACTCTTAAAACATCTTGCGTATCATTGGGCTAATAAGATTGATGATCCTTTCCCAGAAAAAATTGTATTTCTTGTCAATCTCAGAGATTTAAAAAAAGATGAAGATGTTGTTGATGTGATTATTAGACAAATTAACAAGAAAGATTTTGATAGAAAAACAAAGTTAGATACAGGTTTGATTGTAGATTTTTTAATGGAACGTGATGATGAGATTGTATTGTTACTGGATGGGTATGATGAATTGGAAAAAAGTGCTCAAGATCCAGTTAGTTTATTTGAAAGAAAGGAATTGGAGAACAGCCAAGTTATACTGACATCACGTCCTGAGAATGTACATATGATTGTTAAGAAATGTGATGTCCATGTCAGAGTGGAGGGATTCAGCCCAGGTAAAATCAAGTTTTATATCAGAAAGCACTTTAAATACATTAAAATGCCAGAGTTAGGAGAGTCTTTAATTACAGAGTTGCATCTTGACCGAAAAGATAAATATGAATGGGGAGGAAGACATCGTGAAGCATTTGAGATATGTAGATCACCAATGTTGTTACTAAAGATATGTACAGTATGGAAGGAAAATCAGTGTATTCCAGTGGATATGCCAACTCTCTTCAAAGAAATCTTCCGATGCATTTTGAATCAGTACATGAACCGCAGTGGCACTGACAAACCAATCAGTAAATTTGAGGAGGCTTCTAAAAAATATGTTAAAGCTTTAGAAATTTTAGGTAAATGCATGTATAAATCCATACAAAATAATAGGTTGTTTATAAATAGAAATGATTTGGAAGGTGATGAGGAAACCGTAGATCTTGCAATAAAACTTGGATTTGTTTACAAGGAACAACCTACTGTGGAAGATGACTTTAGTCAGATTTTCATGACCCCTCACAAGTTGATTTTTGAGTCATTAGTAGGGTTCTACTTATGCAGACATACTCGATCTTTCTCGATTGATGAAGGAGACACAATTAGGGCAAATCCATATCTGGGCATGTCACGAGTGTTTGCAATAGGATTCCTAGGTGCTGATGCAGGTGAATTTCTTAAACATTGGATCACAGATGATGTTAGTTGGTATTGTGCTCTAGCAAGGTGTTTTAACTTAGTAAAGAAAGAGCATGAAGGGCAAGTTCTCTTGGTATTAGATGAATACATAGAAAAGAGAATCCCTGATACTAAGCCACTTCTTAAAGATGTATGCACATCCCTGAGAAGCTTCCTCCGGCATAATGTAGAAAGTGTGAAAGTTGAAGATGATGAACATATATTATTTCTTGTTAAAAAAATGCTTCAGCTTGATGAGTTGAAGTTTGTACCCACAGTGAGGAAATGGTTCAAATCCCTATCAGGGAATGCTTCATTTTGTAATTTTGGACAAACATTTGCACATATTATATTTGTTAAAGATTCTCCACTATTTATTAACAGTATGTTTCGAAATCCTGATATATATGGCCATCAAGATAATATCCAGGCTCTTAATGCCGAGTTTAAAAAATTCAATTTTAAATACTCTGCGGATTGCATTTCATTTGCTTTTAGTAGGATTTCTGCTTCAGCTGTGATTCATGTACTACATTATGCACCAATGCTTACTACTCTTAATCTTGTAAATAGTGGCATAACGGGTAAAGATGTCAATGAAGTAATCCGTGAAGTTATAGAAACAGGAGATGAGCTAGCTTTAGAGGAATTAGATTTAAATTGTAATGATCTGAGTGATATTGATATGTCCTCTATTATCTCTTTACTTCTTGTTGTTCCTAAGCTTCATATTGATATGTATAAGTGTTGTCTGTTGGGAGCTAATGTGAGAGATTTATTGACAGAATATAAGAAAAGGATGTGTAAAAAAAAAGGAATCATATTACCCATTGTTATTAAAAATTCTGAAGATACTGTTAATTCATTTCTAGGGGGAAAATTTCGAAATGATCTTTCAGACATCGATGGAAAATCACTTACATTTTTACTCTTGGAAATTGGTTCCACAGACTATTTTTTGTGGAGTTTGCCAAAGTTGACATGCAAGAATTTGAAAGACCTAATACATGAGTGTGATAAGCATAACATTCGACCTAATCTTGCTATATTGGATGTTAGTGGTGTTGATCTGTCCTCAATTAGTGGAGCTGATTTAGCCAAACTATTGACTGTCTTCCCAATGCTGGTCGCCTTGGTACTAAGTGGGTGCCAACTGTCTTTTAACGTAATCAAGGACCTTCTGAATAAACTTGAAAATACAGATGGTATTGTTAACTCATTTGGCAATGACTTTTCAGACATTTATGTCTCATCCTTTGCTAAGCTTCTTAAGATGGTTGATAATAATGATCATGACGTCATCTTCAGAATATGGACATGTTCTAATAAATCAGGTGGTACGTCATACATAGTCTATGAACCCACACATGGACCCTTCTTTGAATCTTGGAGTTTTTGGATACAATATTTTCTTAAAAAGGAGGTTGTCTGCAAACAGGGGATTTTTTAGCCAGCGAGCCGTCCGGTCGTCTTTTGGAAGACCAACAGTTATTTAAGACAGCCACTTTTACCGTGACAGCTTGAACTAATAGCTCGGCCTAGCTTAATTGGGCCTAGTCTACTTTAGCAAATTCTTCAAATCTATCGAATGTTACATTAAACTAAAAGCTAAATCATATTTATGTTTGATAGAAACAACATTTGTTGATTGGATGTATGTTGTTTTCATACCAATATTTTCTGGTGATTACCAAAAATGTAAGGCTAGTTCACTTGCAAAGGGCGTCGTGTAAAAAACATTTATGCCCCACTGGAAAATGGATGGTTCTGAGTCACCCACAACGAATGCAAGTGGCTCTGCATATACAGTACATGAGATTCGGTTCCCTGACATAATATAGTATGTATTCTTGGTGTTCATAACTTTCTGGTTATAATGAATTCATAATATAGTAAAGAACATTTAACATCACAAGTTAAATTTTATTAGTCAACAAAATACAGTAGGCCTTGGCCTATCTCTTGATTCGGAGGACCTAGAGAAGAATTTACGCTAGACTAGTAGGGCAAGAGATGAAGATGCATCTGCATAGCCTAGAAAAATTGTGAGTAAACAACCGTAGCCGAGCTGTGCGCAGTCCATGTCTATAATTGAAATATCTTTGTGATAACTAATTCAACACTATTCCTTTGAAGACAAGATTCCAACATTTAAACACCTTTAAATGCCCTCTAATAATAATTTTCTATATTTTTCTTATGAGAACGAGTGTTTGCCATAGGATTCCTAGGTGCTGATGCTGGTGAATTTCTTAAACATTGGAATACAGATAGTGCTATTTGGAATTGTTTTCTAGCAAGATATCTTAACTTTGTAAAGAAAGAGCATGAAGAGCAAGTTCTCTTGGTATTAGAAGAATACATTGCAAAGAAAATCCCTGACACTATGTCATTTCTTGAAGATGTATGCACAGGTTTGAGAGGCTTCCTCTAGCATAGTGTTCAGAGTGTGGAAGTTAAAGATAATGAACATATATTTCTTCTCTTTAAAAAAATACATCAGGATGTACTTGACGCTGAAGACGTTTTTGTAACTGCAGTAAGGCGTTGTGTCAACTCTGTGTCAAGTAGTGTTTCATTTTGTAATTTTTGATGTTATTCAGGGTATTAGTGTTGAGTTTGAAAAATTTCATTTTAAATACAATATGGATTACATTACATTTTATTCTATTAGCCTCAGTGCATCAGCCCTGATTCATGAACTACATTATGCACCAATGCTTAGTGTACTTACTGTTGTAAATTGTGGTTTATCAGTTAAAGATGTCAATGAAGTAATCTGCGCATTTACAGAACTGGAGATGAGTTAGCTTTAGAGCTGTTAATTTATAATAATAATAATAATTTATTCACTTATATTGCGCAAATTACATAAAAATATGTTCAAATGACGCATTACATAAAGTCAATTAAAATAGATTAAAATTGACATTTCAATATTAGAGTAAAACCATTTAAATTCCATAAAAATATGGTCAAAAGACGTATTACACAATATTTAAAAGTCAATTAAAATGGATAAAAATTTACGATTCAATATTACAGTAAAACCATTAACATTGACAAGTACAGGAAGTACAATAGTAAATTATTTGTTAAAAGCAATAGTGAAAAAAATGTGTTTTCAACAGTGTTTTAAAAATCTCTAGACTACCAGCTTCCCTAATAAAAGGTGGCAGATCATTCCACAGCTGAGGTGCTGCATATTCAAATGCACGTCACCTTGTGTGACTTTAGTGCGACAAACTGGATAACTTAAGATTAAATCATCATTGCTACAGAGACTATAACGAGAACGAGGTTTCTTAGCGATAAGTAACTTAAATAAGATGGAGCATAGCCATTAACACTTTTATACGTAAGCAACAAAATTTTGAAATTTATTCTATACCATACTGGGAGCCAGTGTAACTCAAATGATAATGGCGTAATGTACAGAATTTACCTCTATTGCAAACAAGACGAGCAGATCAATTCTGCACATGTTGTAGTTTAGTAATCGGGTAGACCACATAAGAGACTGTTACAATAATCTAGACAACTAGTGATTATTGCATAAACTAACATTCCTGTGCGTTTATTTGTTAAATATTTGCTAATGTGTCTAATATTATGTAAAAAGTAAATTATTGAGCTGCATATCTTGGTAACATGCGATTTCGTAGACATGTCGCTATCAAACCATGACCCTAAGTTACGAGCACCAGAGACAGGAGCAATTGAGGACGCCCCTATTTGGATACTAGGAAAGTTACGCTTATCAAGCTGTTGTTGTGTACCAATCACTAAAAATTCTGTTTTCTTGTCATTTTACATTAACCCATTTGATCGCATCCAAGTGCGCAATTCACAAATACAGTTCATGGTTTTTCATGGAGCAACAAGGAGTCTAGTGGAAATCAGATCTAAGATACACGATTTCTTGTTAGATCCTAAAATGAGTTTAGTGACACTATTAAACTCGGAGAGAATATTGACATCACTGTGTTACACTAACTTACATCATTACTAACCTTATGCCTAATAACCTTTTTAACAAAAAATGCCTAATAACCTTTTTAACAAAAAGAGCTGTTAGAGCTAAATGAAAATGATGTGAGTGATATAGATATGGCCTGTATTATATCTTAACTTCTGGTTGTTCTTAAGCTTTGTATTGATATGTATAAGTGTTTGTCGGGAAGTAATGTGAGAGATTTACTGTATTGATTGAATATAGGAAAAAGAGGCATAAAGAAATTATATTTCCCAATGTTGTAAATGATTGTTGTATTAAAAATGCCTGCAAAATTGTGAAAATCATTTTTCAGACATCGATGGACTGTCACTTGCATATTTACTGCATGAAATGATTTTCACATACATGTACTATTCTTTTACGGGGAATGTGTCTAAGTTGACATGCAAGAAAGTGTGATGGTCATAACATTCAGCCTAATCTCATTTCGTTGGATATTAGTGCTGTTGATCTTTCCTCAATCAGTGGAGCTGATTTAGCCAAACCATTGACTATCTTTCCGAAGCTGAATTACTTGGTACTAACTGGGTGCAAGCTCTCTGGTATGTTACATCCCCAGAGTTGTTGATCATTGTTGTTGATAGCTTAAAAATGTTGATGCGTTTGAATTGTAATTTTGTTATGCCCTCTGTAGTCGATGGGGATTGTTGTTCGTATTGTTATGGTAATTTTTGGCTGACAGGATTTCGTGGTTTTTGAAGAAAAGGGCTTGTAGCCAGGAGCTGGCTCTCTTTTTCATTCTGGACTGGACTGGCGCGGTGGTGTGTTGGAGCAGGGCTGAGACTTGATGCAGGCAGCCTTTGTATCCTGTGCATTGTCGAGGTATACGAACCTTTAGGTGTATGCAGATGTTAATATGGATCTCTGTTTCAATAGTCTAAATTGGACTGTGAGTATAATCAAGGACCTTCTGAATGAACTTGAAAGGACAGGTGATCTACTGAAACTAACATTGTGAACTTGTTTCAGAATGACCGTTTCAGGTAGTGATGGCTCATCCCTTGCTTCTTTAGATAATTGATAATAATCATGACTACAGTATTGCAGAACATGAGCATGCACATGAATAAATCAGGTGTTACGTACAGTCTACTACAGGTAATTTGTGTGCATTTATATTTGAATGTATCAAGTCTTGTATTTCCTTCATTTGGACTTGTATTTGCTTGTGCAGAATTAATCTATCTTCAGTCAAGGGATCAACACGTCCGATTAAAAATCTGTCCTAACTTGGCCACTCTTGACATCAGAAGTTGCGTTTTAACAAGCAAGATAATAAGTGATTTTTTTGAATGACTGCAATATGAATGGAAATGTATTAAAACAATATGATCCATCTCGATGGGGAGGGGTGATTGGTTCGATTGGTGATGGTATACGACCTGTAGACCACACACAATAGGCCCTAATTGTAACTTTAGAGCACTGATTAATATTTATTACTTCGTAATTTGCATAACAAATTATTTATAAACCATGGCTTCCTACGATGTCATTTATATATAATGGCACTCGACCTCAACGTTTATTTATATATAATTGGCAGTAAGAAACCATTTTTAAATATAATGACCTTGACACGATAACATGTGTCAGGGGCGGATCCAGAGATGTCCGAAAGGGGGGGGGGGCGAAATTTGGGCCGATTGAGACAACAATGACCTACGGGGTCCGGAGGCATGCCTCGAGAAATTTTTGTGTTCTAGATGCCCGAAAATAACATTTTTTTCTTTTTCTTTCTTTTTTTCTTTATTTTTCCTCCCAAAATCCGCCCCTGTGTGTGCATTATATACATGTAATGAGCTTGAAGTCCAAGCATTATATACATATAATGGTTTTGCGACAGCTCTTATAAAGAGAAAATGAAATGTAAAAGCAATTATATATATAATGAGTTTGAAGTCAATTTGTTATTTATATATAATAAAATCAGTGAACTTATAAATAAATAATTCTAAGTTACTTTCCATTATTTATATATAAGGACTTGTTACCTTTTCATTATTTATATATAATGGAATCAGTGAACTTATTATATATAAATAATTGTAAGTTACTTTTCATTATTTATATAATGATGTGTTACCCTTTCCTTATTTATATATAATGAAACCAGTAACCTTATTTTATATAAATAATGTTTGGTTACGCTTTCATTACTTATATATAATGAAATCAGTACACTTATTATATATAAATAATAAAAACATTAATGCAATTATTTACATATAATGTTTTAGACGTAAATGCATTATATATAAATAACTGGTGATCTATACAATTATATGTTAAATAATGAATTATATAATTAAATAATAAATTTACACTTGGCGCTTCATAGTTCTCAGCCTTCTCATTTCTAAATGTGGTAAATTGTCAGTTATCCTTGGGAGCATGCTAAAAATCATGGTTTTAAATATTTAAATTTTTAGATAACTGGTAAATATGCAATTAAGAATTTGCATGGGAAATTTTATGAATAAGGTTTTCATAATTAGCTCTTACAAAACCAAAAAAAAAAAAACTTCAAGATGAGACTTGACAATTTTTTTTCATTCATTATGTACTTCATAGTGTGTTTAGTGGTTTTAACATTGTATACTTTTATGGTAGTTTTCAATAATTCCTTCCAGTAAGTAATATAATCTTAAAATTTGTGGGCTTGTTTTATCTATTTTCGTTAAATTTATCGTATGTACTTATTCCGGACAAGAAACAAAGACACGATACAAATTTATTACAAATTATTACGATGACAGTAAAGTCTACAACATCAATAAACACAACTCTTTAATTATGTATGCAATTACGTGTATAGCAATATGTACTTCTAAAATTGTATGCTGTAACTTTAACAATATTGCCTACAATGATAAAAAAATCGGTTCAATCATTGTTTCATATAATAATCAATTAAAGTGAAATAACAAAGCATCGCCTCAATAATTAGTCATGAGAGGCACGCCATACTTCTTCATTCCGCCGCAATTTAACGAACATCTCTTCTCATTCCTGGGCCTAGGTTAACTGAAAAAAACTTCTTTGAAACAAAAAAAAACATTAAGCTCAAATAAACGCAGTAACTCATGGTGTCTTCCAATGTCAAATTTGTCTGGAGACAAATAAATAAATTAATTAAACGATGTCAGAGTGATAAATTACGAATTTCTAAACATGGGTTTACAGCCAGCACACTGTAGGTTAGGGTGAGTACTGATTTCTGCCTTGTTTATGTTATGGAGTGCAGCATGCACATAAAATAATAAGAAATCCCAAAATAGTACTTTTTATGGTTAGTGTTACCTTTTAATAGTGTAATCTTTTCATGTTGTAATTTTATTAAAAAAAATTATAGTTAATATTTGAAAAAAAATAGTGCATTTTGCTGCCATTTAATATTGTAGAGAAAGTAGAGATGACTACATGTACACAGTTTGAGTTTGAGATGAATGAGTTTATTCAACTGTTTCATTTAATTTACTTTGCCAGGTATACGCTCAGGTCAGCCAGATAAAATTCAGTTACAATGATAGGTTAGCAAGTTACAGTATGACCTCATTTATCAATCTCAATACATCATATAATGGAAAATTAAACCATATTTCCATTTCCAGACAGCTCAAAGTGTGCTCACACTGACACCTCTATGACCCGGCTGTGTTCACCACACCAGAGGTGGCGCTATACATGTTCTAATCAATATATAAGATTAGGCCAAATAAAGTAAATTGTTTGTTTGCCCTTCTTTTTTTAAAAATGATAAATAGGGGTGGATGAAAAAAGTTTTTAAAAAAATTTATTTTTATTTTTTTAAATACTCATCAGATGGAATAAAAAATAACCACAGAGGCCTAGAATGGTAATATCTTACATCAGACAACAACTTTAGACTAATTTGTAGGGCATCTGGCAAAAAATAAAGATAAATTCACTCAAATTTTTTTTTAATTTGTAAAGAAAAAAGCTAAAAAAAAAAATTATTTTTTTCAGTGAGTGAGCGGCGGGCGGAGGAGGGCAAACAAACTTTTTTTTTTGGGCCTTACGATCTAATCTTACAATTACGTTTTATGACCAAATACTCATAAAATAATCAACGAAATTATGAAACAAAATTGTCCTAATGTTTAATGTTACAATAAATTTTAGTTTTTAAGTCTGTATTTAAAATAATATTTTATGTACATTTTATGTTAGTGTAATCTTTTGATGTTTTTAATGTTGTAATTTTATAAAAATTTAAATGATCAGTATTTCATAATGTAAAAATGTTGCATTTTGCTGCCATTTAATTATGCTTTTTGACCAAATACTCAACGAAATTGTGTTAATTTCGAGCACATGTTCAATATACTGTACACGCGAGAATAAGTGTCCGGGCGCTTAAAATATTTTTTGCACTTTCTGAGGGGCGCTTATTCAAACGGGGCGCTTATGAAAACAGAGTGGAAATTGAGGGGGTGCTTATGGAAATAGATGAAAATCGAGGGGTTATTATGGGAAATTATTTTAATAATTAAAAATTCAAGAAATGCCACTTACCATTGCACCTTCCATTACTGATCAGTGTAAAGCAACCACACTATAAATATATATTTATTATAAAAATTTATCCTCATTTAATTAATTGAGGTACAGTATCAGATCAGTGGTAAACTGTGTGTGATAATGTTGACAAAATTTGTAAGTTGTTTTGAAAGGAAGAACAGTGCTTGATATTGTGTAGGCAGTGAATTCAACTGCTGGTGCTGCATAACAAAAGTGGTGGCCTATAGTTTTGAGGGTGTACACGTGGGAACAGACAGCAAACAAATATTGTATGGGTGTGTCCAGTCCATAAACATAAATGGTCAAGGAACAGTAGTGAAAGGTGGAGACACACATATAGGAAGTTTAGAGCATATAAGTATATACATGTGCAAACAGTTTGTTGATCATAATATTTGAATCCTGCCCACAGCCAATCACAAAACCATTAATTTAAATATATAATATAGTCTCTGAAGAGAACTGACGTAACTGAGCGCACTATAATTCACGATTTTTTTTGATAAATTTAAACCTTTGATACATGTTCCAACGGAACAAGATTACTTCTTCACAGTTGCCGCTCAAAAGATTTCCAAACGCTACTCCGAAAATTTGGATTCTCATGCTTCCGCCTCCTGCAATTTATGCTCAGTCACCCACTCAGCATCTTATCCAAAAATCCATTACTTTAATTCAATATAATTTAGCATTAGATGTTATTCTAAAAAAATTGAAACTTACTTGGCTGTAAGTAGTACTGAACTTCACAAAGTAAATGAGGAAATTATTGTATTTTTGAGGTTGATCATTATAAATATCTAGGAATGCTTATATTTAGATCGCAGATTTAAAGACGACACAACACATAATGATGAAGTAAAAAACAGGGAACCCAGATAACATCCGTAGGCCTACTTGATGAACAGGATCACTTTGACAGGGCCTACTATTATGATGGAGACCATTTTGGAAAAGCTTGGCTACTTAGAAGCACCTAGAAATGCTGTAAAGAAAGAGACTCCTGCAGTGAACTTCGATGGGAGTTGCTTGATCACTTCAAAATTAGGCCTAAAATTAAAATTGTTTGTTTTCCCCCTCCTCACCCGCCCGCTAACTTTAAAAAAACTTTAGATAAGGGGGGTTTTTTAGCTTTTTTCTCCACAAATTAAAAAAAAATGTGAATGAATTGATCTTTATATTTTGCCAGATGCCCTACAAAGTTGTCTAAATTTGTTGTCTGATGTAAGATATTGCCATTCTAGGTCTACATTCATTGCTAAATGTCAACTGTGGGTTATTATTATTCTACCTAATGAGTTATCTTCGAAAAAAGACCTTTTTCCACCATAATTGTCATGTTAACAAAAGAAGGGCAAACAATCAATTTATTTTTTTAGGCCTTATGACACTGTACCATAGTTTAACTGTGTTCAAGCGTGTACATGATTTCAATTGCCAATTAAACATAAAGCAACCAAAACTTCATAATAATTTGTAATACTTAATAGAATTGTGAATGCCTCCATAATAATGAATGTAAACTATTGGGAGATAATTTTTGTCAAATCAGATGATTGAAAGTTAAATGCAAAACAACAAGAACTGGTTCCTACAAGCCAATAATCCAATACAAAGGTGAACTGAAAAAAAGAGGTGTTAGATGAAAGAACCAACAATTGCTTGGACAGAAAGTCATGTATGTATAAGCAATACCGGTATCTCGTCTTGTGAAAGCAATATTTAAAGAAAATGTAGGTTGCTTTCTCTTTGAATGCAAACAATATTATTTATGAGTTAGAAAGTGATCTGTACAGCAGCGTTTAGATAAGGAGGCCTACGGGATGATTTTATCTATGGTTCAAACAAGTTAAATGGTTGATTTTCGACAATTGCAAAAATACATTGTGGAGAATAGTGAGATACTGTATTTAGGCCGATAAGAAAATTAAATGACTTATCAGGTTTTTTTTTCGTTCGAAAAAGGAATCATTTGTTTCTTGTATTTAAATGTGTATGTCGAGCATCGAATATATTCAACCAATCAATCAATTTAGATAGTAGTTCAAATACTTAATTAATTGTAAGGTTTTTGTTGCTTGATAGGCTAATACAGTAGTTTAATTTTAATAATTTGCCAATAAGTTATTTTTCATGCATACTTTTTGTTATTGCTCTCTCTTCGGATGCTCCATGATAAAAAAATATAAATGCAAGAGAATTACAGCAAAAATGCAAGATAATCGATATAATTAGAAACTAAGGGATCTGTCTTCGTCGAAAATAGTAAGTGAGGGCGCTATTATTTGAAAAAACAAACAGTCGACAAAATAAACGAGAGATGCACAACTTATGACATGACGAACATGACGAGCAAATCAGAAACCCACAGGAGTCCTAGAACGATGGGAAAAAAGGGGTAAATTGGAATGATTCTAGTTGTCATTGCAAAATACAGAATATGACTTAATCAAATGGATCATCGAGATATACAAGTAAGTGTTTTATAGTTTTATTATAGGTTGAGGCTACTGGTACTGCGTAAAATTTCTGCTAGGCTAGCTAAAGCCTAGGGCCTAGCCTAGGCTTGATCGCTCTTCTTGTTGCTGGCATATTCCTAGCCTAAGCCTGGCTTACAGTAGCCTAGTCTCTGTTGCTGGAGCAGCATCTACAGTAGGATACTATACTGTAGCCCTAGGCCACTGTTTAATATTTTACTTTCGTGGCCAACCATCTTTTATCTATAATCTCTAAATGTTGGGATAGACAATGAATAATCTTTAGACATGGGGTCCGTGAAGACTGTTGACATCCAGAGGGGTCCGCAAACGCAAAAATGTTTGGAACAACTGCTGTAATCCATAATTAATAGTTGTCTAATTACTAATTCTATTCTTTAATTATTGTCAAAGAAATAAATAATGAATGTTTCAAAACTGTTTGTCAATGAATGAGTGTATACCACAAAGGACATGCATTTTTAAAATAGGACCAACATACAGTAGCTTGTTAAAATGCAAACAAAATCATAACAGTGCCTTTGTCTGAGAATAGAAGAGTAAAGGATCTCTTTAAAATTTTATTAGAGACTGGATCTGGCTAATTAATTAGTAAACTCCTTTTGGAGCATCACACCAACTCATTTCAGGTGCCTTTGTATTATTACCTTACCTTGAATTTACCTTGAATCTTCGAGACTTAGAGATCAAAGCTCATTTGTCCCTCAATCATTATCGAATTCTCTTCGGTCATATACGGGCAAAATTTAAGGAGGTGGCCAGACCAGACTTTCTCTAAGCCTGCTTTAAAATGATTTTTTGAACTTTAATTTTAAAATTCATTCAAGAATTTTAATTTTAAAGAATCAATTAGTCAACAAAGGGTGGAAATTGTGTTGTATGGGAGTTTGGCACTGTAAAATGGACACTCATAATGATACTTAGTATGGAAATCATTTCTGTACTCTTACAATACAAGTTTATATCAAGAATCAATTGCTTGTTCTGCTTATGACCCCTTCTAGAATTAACTACCTGATACTTAAATCATCTGCGTATTTCCATATTGGAATAAACTGGATCACAAAAAAGAATTATGACCCAAATTCATCACATGAGGGACACCACAATGTCATATCAGACACACTGTTTATAATGACTTAGTATTTAGATAGAAAACTACCAATAATAGGAATGATAAATGGAGAATATTTGTTATTATTTGTGTAGACAGCTGATCAAAACAAATTTCCTCCCAGAATCAATCAACACAGTCATGTTTCATAAAATCCACAAGATAATGAGTGGTAGTAGACAATACAGTACAGTATATATTCTATACTGATTTCTGTTAATTAACTAGCGATAACTTCCACAATTTATTAACCTGTCAGAAATGGTGTCACTTTTCAACTTTCAATGCCTTCTTAATCTACTGTAGGTCTACAATTAATTCTTTTTGTCTACCTGAGCCATTCGATGTTATTTTATATGAATACATGGATATTTAATACGAAGAACTTATGAATCTCTCTTCATTACAATGGCCTGTCACTAAACTAGTTGAGAACTTCTAAGTAACGAGTGCGCACAATATTCATAATTTAAAAAAGTTTGTAACTGTTGAGTATGCTATTAAGAATGAGTTCTCAAATTATATAAAATTGATAAATTTCTCCTTTGATATTACTTCTTATGATCTACTGTATACTCCCATCACAGCATGGTACTGACACTGTACAATATATAAACATCATATTTTTTTGTAAACAACTGTTTCTACTGTACCAGTGATATAATATAATAGATAACAACATCATAAAGGGCATCATTAAAGGGATAAGCTTATGAAGGTCAAAGATTGCCATTGCTCAATATTGAAACATAATCTGCAATATGTTAAGGTTTTATTTAATTTACTGTAGCATGCTACATTAGTGCGGTATTTAGCTTTCTCTACAAGAGTAGTGGGTTCAAGTCCGTGGCTCATAATGGTACTTCTGTTGTTTTTTTCACTAAGAGGTATGGATACTGTACGAATGACACAACATTGGTCTGTGGATTTGTTTTTGTCACCTTGTTTCTAGTGTGTGTCTCCATGAATAAAGCAGAAACGGCACCAGTCAAAGCAGGCATTTCCCCACTCATCCAATAGGCCTGGACCCTGGTTTAGCCAACAACAGGTTGTCAGACCAAAACAATAATTAGCAAATTATCGAAAAAAACTTTGTTTTGATTGCCAATTCCTAATATAGTATTGCGGTCTGTACTAAAACATAAAAACTCTCCACATGAAACCTACCAGGCATTTTATTACAAGGCTCCAGTACTGTAGGCCCCTTGGCTCATACCACCTGTCGGACCTATTGTTGGCAAATTTCTGGAGCCACCACTGCAATAAATAATAAGGTTTTTTTTTGTTTTGCCCAGAATCTGATCTTGCGCAACTAATGCTATACTCCCTATGGAGTGGAGTAGGTTGCTCCATCGCATCATATAGTCAAATCTCTAAGAGAACAGTTAAATTTCATCTAAGCAATATTGGTAACATTCAGAAAATATCTTTCTAAACACACTACTGTAACTGCCAGTCAACACATCTGTGTCTTTTCATCTTATTTATTTTAAATTTACCATATTTATGGGCTATAGCACCCTTTTCATAATAAAAAACAAAATAATGCTCACTTTCCTCTGAAACAGACCATGTTTGCTTCTAAGTGATTAACACTTCTGTCATTTTTATGATAATAATGATAAGGGAAACATTATTGAGATGATGATGATGATAAAGATGGTTTATTATTATAATGATGATGTTGATAGCAACAGTGATAGCAATTATGATTTTATTTAATAATTTGATGAATGTGAGAAAACAATGTAATTGATCATTGTCTTAAATAATACAGTAATTAATCCCATACCAATGTGTATACAAAATTGTAAAACTATAAGGATGGCGAATTATGAAATATTTTATGAAATAATGTCAAACTAGTGACAAACTAAAGTTAGGGATTCTAATGCAAAATTAGCATGACATCTGCAGTCTTCTTGCCAATTTGTAGTATACATAGGTAGGTTATTGTTATTCTTATAAAATGAGAAGAACAAACGAGTGACAGAAAGCTGTGACTAGTTACGAATCTGCCCGAAATATCAATCAATTGATTGGAGTCATTGGAGCGTCCCTTCTTCATTGTGCTCATGATTTGCCAGATTAGTTCTTCGGTTTTCATAACAGTTTGCTGATAATGGGGATTTGCTATGGAATTCAGCAAATGGGTGAATTCCACACATTGAACTTTTAAATTATGACAGAGCAATGCATGCATACTATCAACTTACAGATTTAAAATCTAAAGGTTTCAATCCAAAGTTTCCACCAGAATTTGCTTATCCTTAAGGATAATTTGTGGAATGTGCCCTCAAGTTATCACATAAATGTCTGTGTATATATCTGTATTTTATTGGCTTCATATTCAAAAACTATTGTAGATTTCTTAGTCTATGAAAATGACCTTTCTATAGGGAGTAACAATTGAGGAACAGGTTTTTAAATGAATTAAATATGAATAGTAAACAATAGCCTGAGTAGGATACTGTAGGTGTTATTAACGAATGCTTTACTGACTATGAAATATTGTATATTGTATTGTATGTTGTAGGTCTTCATGACATAAGATGGTTCTGAAATGGGCTTGTTTCATATGACCCACTTTGATGTTTGATAATTTAAATAAAAATAAATAAATTTAGTCTATTAAAGGACTGTCAATTGTCTTAAATTTAATTCTAAAGATCGCCAAATATATATACGTAAAAGCAATAATATAAAACTACATAATTAATACAAATATACAAAAACATTCAGGAGAGTTAAAAGATTAAAAAGATATATAGAGATAGAAATCTTTCTTTATCCTGGGTACTTAGTATTGTTACACTGTTCTTCCCTGGGGTCTAGGGTATGATCTTAAATTACATTAAATTACAAAACAAAATTAAAAGAAAAATGCACAACAAAATATATATTAAATAAATTACAAAAATACAAGAAACAGAAAAGAAAAACAAACGGTTAAATTAAATGAGATTTTTAAAGGATTGTAAGGAAAGGGAATGAATATTGCTATGAGCGTCTGATGATAAATTATTCCATAATTTAACTGAGCGATATTTAAATGTTCTTTTTCCAAGAAAAAATGTTAAAATGGTATGCAAGGTATGCAGGACAAAGCGCATGTTCCTGGTACAATAACAAAGGCTGCATGTTTTTAGCTAAATTTTGCGCCTAGACAACTCACTCTAAAAAAGCCATATCTCGCAAAGTTTACAAAGTTTCAGATTTTTCATACAGTTAAGGCAAGACCTTTTTTATACCTTTGTTTTATAATAGTGAACTTGCTGAATGCGAATATTGATGAGTGCGAATAAAAATAGCATTTTATTTTTGGCCAAATAGGCCGCCATGAAAAAATAGAAATTTCAGAAAAAATAAAAATTTCTCTTTATTTTTATTACGCCCTCCACTGCCTTGAAATCTCCAAAGATAAGATATGTATATTTTTTTCCTAATTATGTAAATTTGAAGCATTTAACCATCCTATTTTACATTCAACAATAAAATTTATTTTCAGTTTCTCCTCTGTCTGGATGATTTTGGCAAAACTCTTTGTTAAATAAGAAAACAAAATTTTATTTTTATTTTTATTCTGTCCTCCTCCGATAATCTTTAGAAAGAGAAGTACGCAAAACAAGGAATAAAAAAAAAGTCTTGCCTAATGCATTGTATCTTGTCTTCTTTCAAGAATGATACTATAGTCTACAGTATGGGATCAGTTATTGCTAAGTGAATAAATGCTGCCCTCTAGTCTTATTGTCAACTTTTTTTTATTTGTGTTGTGTAGAGAAAATGTTTAATATAGCTCCCTCTTTGTAGTTTGTATTCGTATCTAACTTAACTTTTAGTATAAGAAAATAATCTGTGCCCTGTAATCTTAATTTTAAACTCCAAAAGTAAAAGCTAAAAAATAACCCAGAAAGTATAAGATCTAATTGTCTGTTTTCTTGCTTTGTTTTATTTATTTACATTTCTTTTTCATAACTTACAGTTTACGTATGTGGAGTGGATTTTCTTCATTTCCATAATTTATTTTGCCATTGTTAGGTATAGATTATTTTTATATTACTAAATTGTTGACTTTTGCATACTGTATAATAATTATGTTTTGTATCTATATTATTTCATTTCTGCGTTTAACCTTTGCTTTCTTAAGATGAACCGTAATGTGTAATTTATGTTAATTATAAATAAGGTATCTCACGGACATAATGGACAACAGCATTGTATTTGTTGATTTGTGCTTCGTGAATAAATAAAGTATTACTGCTACTCTGTAGACCCACTATATTTTATTACTAGTAATAATTCAATGAATATTAGTATTATGATATTATTATTATTATTATTATTATTATTATTATTGTTATTATTATTATTATTATTTATTCAGGCAAATACAACAATACAGTACAAAACTACAAAAACAAAGTAAAAAGTAGTTGACAGGAAGGAATAAAAGTAACAAAAAGCTACTGTCATCAATACATGTATTCCTCCACCACCAATCTACTATAACACTAACAGGAATTAATATCAAAACAATATAATAAGAGTAATAATACAATATAACTATCATTGTACTTTATTAATACATACTGTAGCGTACTAATATTATCTTAGAGGGAAGATACTGTTGATTGTAGAAGGTGCAATGGGTACTACAACCCTTAATCAGGTTGCCTTTTATTTAAATTTACAGTATTCACTTCAGGGATCATAGAAGTGTGACCACATTTTCTGAATTTTCTATTAACAAACCTTTTCTTACAGTAAGTGCCATTGGACTATCCATTTATATTTCCCCTTTCCTAAAAATTTACAGTACCACTGCCAGGTTCAGATGATTACAATTGTTTTATTTACGCATCCTATAGGATTCATGGTTATATAAAAATGGTTGAAATGATCACTTCCTGTTAAAAACTTGCATCCTTGGTTTCAACAGGACCTCACATCCGTTCTCGGATGAAATTGTTTCCTATTGCACTTCCTTCCGGGACACCATCAGCTTAGTACTATTTCAACTAAATTCCCAGTGGCCAGTCATATGGCATCTTGTCTCAGAGTATTTGTATTGTTTTTGTTACCGAATCGCTATTGATGACTGAAAGTGTTGTGATTTGTCTACTAATAGCATCTTTCTGACCATGTGATTGGATTGGGAATCACGCAGTTATAAAGACTTCCTCTTGTAGCACATTTTGTAAAATTGAATTATTTATAGACCAAGAACAACTTGTTTGTAAATATCTCATTGTGTACTGCTTTCAGAGCTTTATCGTGTGGGCTCATCTTGAGCTCTGAACTGGAGATTTTCAGTATCATCTGATGTGATTAGAATTGACATGGTGCATGCTGTAGTTTCTTTGATTTGACTGTTATTAGACAACTCAGTTTCTTTTTTCTTCTTAAACTTGCTAATTGGAAGATCTTATTTCACTTGCATTGTAAAAAGCCAGGGAGTGATGCATTGAAGGTTATCTTCCTATTAGGATTGTTACTGGTACTGCATAGTCATCTAGAATGAATTGATTTGCAATGCAAGGGGGCTGTTTGTTTACAACAAGTATATAGTAAATATTATAGGTGCTTTCAGTTTGTGTGTAAAATTGTTATCCTTGGCCTTGTTTTGCAATTGACACTCTGCTAGGCTCAGGTACATCCAGTTGCTACTGTGTTTGAGCTAGATTCTTCTATTGTTTTGAGCTGAATACTATTTCCATTAACTAGCAAGGCATTGGTGAGATGAACTTGGAAATGCATTAAGGTCATTTGTGTAGCGTCTTCTTATATTGGCGCCAACTAAGCCAGTGGATCTGTTATTGTCATCATAGCACATTGCAACGAATATTACATGATAATAATGGAGAGTTTCTTTCACCTTTCATTGATGGCTTATATGTATGTTTTTCTGATGTAACTTATCCAGTTAGAGGATTTTGATTGAAAATGTTTGTAAAAAGACGAATACGGACTTATTCATTCCATTCGAGGGAGAAAAGTAAAGTGAGAGCGGATGTTAGGAGACATTCTACAAGAAGCTCCAAGGTTGGTATCCGCCTGATAATTAATTCCATGAGTGTGAGTTACCTTTAGGCTCTATTGTGCAGTTTTCAACAATATGAACTACTGTATTGTATAAATCCCTGTTTCTCAGTTACAGCTTCAGGACTATGGTCGAAAAACTGACCACAAGTTTAAAATTTTGACTGTGGTCTGAAATTAAACGATAGTTAATAGAAATATTATGGACCATTGTTTTAATTTACTAAAATTTCCTTAACTGATAGGTGGGGTCTGTGTGGGTCTCTCTGAGCCCATTACTCTTGTGAAACCCAAGAGAAGGAGAATTGTCTTTGGTATTGTCAGTTATATTTCATTTGTATTTAAACTAACATTAAATGTATTACACTAATATATAAAACTCACAATTTAAAATTAAAGGAAAGTATCTCATAGAATTGGTTGATTGTTTGGCTACAGTATTTTTGATGACTAAGACAGTATAGAAATTAAAAATACAATGAAAAGTAATTTTCAAGTACAAAATTAAGATTTCTAGGCATATACAGTAGGGTTACTGCCATATTCTTTAGCCTAAGAGTGGCACCATACTCCTGGCCCAGCTGTCAGGGAAAATCTGTTGGGGGAAAATAAAATAATTTTCTTAGCTAGAGACAACTGGGGTAAGAATGTAATTTTAGGGCATCTAAACTAGAGGCGACAGAAACTACATTTTGTCAACCTTGGCCCCAATCATGTTGGGATTGATGTGTGCATGTTGGGGAACAGTGGACCACCTGACGGAAATGCAGATGTCAACGCATCCTAAAGCATCAACTATGGTGAGACTGGGGCATCTCAGGACATCAGCATTCCCTATCTAGTTGCCTATAGAGACTGCTACCAAAATTTAAGCAACCTTGTAGAAAGTCTGTAAAAGAGAGAATTCAATTCATTTTGAGGTATTTATTGCACATTCAAAACTTCAGTTCAGGATTGTGAATTATTGTATTTCACATATTTTCTTATACTGTATGAATTACCTTTATTTTTAGTTAGTTACTTTATACAGTACAGTATGCCATATAGTCTGTGGAAATCAAATGATGATGATAATAATAATAATAATAATAATAAATAATGATATAATTACTACTAATGTAATATAAAAACCAAATAATATAATATAAGTAATAAAAACAAATACTCTACTGTAATAATATAAAGCAGAAATTGCAAATGCTATACTGTAATGCTTTAATATAGTTTACTGTATGCAATTGATTGTACAGTGTAGATTTGCATTGTACCTACTGTATCTGCCAAAATGCATTAAAAAAGATGTTTAAATTCTGAAGATCCCTACCAACATCAACCACACTGAAATTTTGTTAAAGGTGTTATGTTATTTTTGCCATTTTACTGGTTCTCTGATGTTGTCAAAAAATAAATCCCATATCATGCTAAACCTTGTTTAGCTTTAGTGATAGCTTTAGTGATAGCTTCAGTTCCAAAGAACAGTGTCATACATTTTCAAGGAATTGGTTTTGAATACAGCTGTAGGGTTTTATGAAGTTGAAATGAAGGACAAGTAATGTGAACTTTAATACACAGTCAAAAAACATGTGAAATTTGTGATTACATTCACAGCATATAAATTGTATCACTGAAAGTGTGGATCAATTTTTTTACAGTACGGTAAGCTCCATAGTGAAACCGATAGAATATGCTATAGAAAGTGAAATAAATTGTGTCTTAATGTACTTGCAAGAGTTTCCGGTATATTTTTTTCTTTTTCAATATCTTTGTAGGAATCCATTAAGTGAATCTGATTAGATTTTGTCAGTATTGATCTTAACTTGTAAAAAATTCTAGGTTAGAATTTATCAGTTTCAAAAATTAATTTTAGGTGAAAAAATTAAAGTGGAGCATGGCAAACTACTTTTAATTAAGCTTATGTGTTAAGCCATTTTATATTTTAAATTGTCTTAGGTTGTGTTTCTGCAACACTTATTGTCTGATAAATTATTGGAAAGCCGCCATTTTGTTATTTTTCGCTGTGTAAAGGGGCCCAACTTTTCCAATAAATTTTCGCACAAGAATCAGATAATTTATCGGAAAAAGATCCAAATGTGAAAGTAAATGAATTAGTTTTTTATGGCCTAGGCCTATCCATCTCGCACAAAAAAAGGGGTCACCTGCTGGACATAAAAATGGATGTTTTGATGTTGAACACATTGGATTGTTGTCCATAATATTGCATGATGGGATAAAATATTTTGAGGGAATTTTAAGATAATTATTGGAGAAATTATATAAGTACACTGCAGAAACAAGGCCTTAGACAATTATAGTTTGCATTCATAACATAATTTTTTTTGTTTACAGTGTATTCTGTAATTCTGCAACAACTCGTCTCTATACTGTAATAATTTACTACTGCCTACTGTAATTTTAGACACAATGTTGTTGGTCTGCTACTATTAGCTCACTTTAATTACTGTAGGCTACCTTTGGCGCTTAAGTTACCTATATGATGTCATTGGTTGTTTGCTACCTGTACATACTCATGTGACATGTTCATATATCAATTCCTAATTAATTCCTCATTATCTTCTAATTACAAAACCTTTGGAAATATAACCTTAGCATATTTTGAATGCTTTTGTTTGCAAGATCCTGAGGATTAATTACAAAATTACAATGATGCTATGTATACAGAGGGTAACTTGGAGATGTTAATTATTGAAATTAATAATGTACTGTAAGCATTAGTATGAAAATACATGAACATAGGTCCTGAGATTATAGGTAATTAATTGTGATTCATTAGTGCATAGTTAATTAAAATGATCAACACCCAGTAGTATTGTACTGTACATTGTATCTCTAGTAATGCTAATATTTGATTGTGCTGATATTATCTTTAGTTTTTATTTCTATCATTGATTTAATCATGATTTAATGAGTAAAAATACATTTTTCCTATTACAAATTCCTTTTCACCTTCTCCTATCCACAATTGGACACGCATCTTCTGATGTCATGGTGAGGTGTCTTACTGAAAATTTTTAATTTGCTGATCCATACAAAGTTATTATGATTTTCAGTCCCTAATACTGTGGTTTTAATAAACACAACTTAATCCCAGACCTTTAAATCTTTTCCTATGAGCCTGACTAGAAATATTATTCTGTGATCGTTTCACGCATTGCCTCCGGTCAGGGGGTCAGTCACTATCTTTAGCCTTGCCATGCTTAAGCTTGCATACATTTCACATTTGGTGAAGAGTGTGCTCATATAATATTCCTTTCTAGGGTCCAGGGTAAAACCTAGAGCACTTGGGTGCACTTTCTCATGTTTAAGTTACCATACTTTCAGTTCTTTTCATTCATTCATAATGGTATATTTATTAATAAAACCATCTTCCAGAAAACTGAATTGTGATAATCTTTTTATAAAATGAATTAAGCACAACAATAAAATTTTAAATGTGGTTAAAAGATAAGATACAAAAACAGCAGTGGAAAGCTGTTGGATGACAACAAAGAAACAAAACATAATACTGTATACTTAATGTAATGCACTTGTATATTTTGCAGGATAGTGCAACTCGCTTCTGGGGTGAAGAACGAGTAGATGGCGCTATATACAATGTTTATTTAAAGAAGATACGCTACAACCGGACCAGTCCCATCCCTTTGCAGGTACTGTAAAGTCTATATTAAGGGGATTTTTTATTTTTTTAGGGTAATTACCTGTACTGTGTACTAAAGTTGGAATTCAGCACTGAAAACATTGTGTTGGGGATCATGCCTATGGGTAAATTTTAGCCCATTATTTCACTCTGATGCAACATTGCATGTGATAGGATCCATTTTGTTTTAGAAGCTTTAAATTATGTTTTATATTTTTATAATAATGACCCCTTACCGTATTTAAAAGTGAGTAATGGAAAATACACTGGAAAATAATCAGTTGCAACAGTATTAAAAGTAAAACAAATAATTTAACAGATGGCAATGTGAAGAGTTGAATTTAATGTAATGATATCAGATGGCAAATAATAACCTGTGTGATTTAATGGAGCAATGTGAACAAAGGAGATGTTTTGCTTTGATGAATGTAATGTATTAGTCATCATACATTACCTTACTGGATATACAGGCACTTATAACTCACAAGCAGGGTAAAGAGAATGCCAAGCATTATCACCAAAAAGAAATAATTCTGCCAAAGAAAGTTTTTATTCAGACTTCAAATATCAATAAAAATACTTATTGTATCAAAAGAAAAAAAAAAAACTAATCCCAATTACAAACATAATATTGATGATATAACTGATAATATAGGCACAGATTCTTTTATAATATTGGAAAAACACATTGCAGTAGCTGACAGTTGTTGAAAAATCCATCTCTGGTTACTTTGAGCATTTGACGACTCAACGCTGTCTGCTGGTTGCTGATGGCAGTCTGAACGAATTGTCATTTAACAGTCTGTTGCACATGAATATAGTGTTTTCCTTGAAACCATGTCGGCCAACAACCGACGGTGCTGTGTTTTGCAGGTCTATATGTAAATTGTATTTGTTTTTTTTTTTCTTTTTAGGACACAGTAGATGGAGCTGGTCCCTCCCACTTAGAATGGGAAATCTACCGTGTACGAAGCACAAAAGCTGCCACCTTAGAAAAACTCATCGAGAATTTAACTCTGGCTGTAAGCGAAATGGACTCAAATTTTATCTGTGTGTTTTTTGCGACTTACCAGACATTTACTACTGCTAACCAAGTTTTGAGTTTACTCATAGAAAAGTAAGAGTATATGAGAATTATTGTTTTTTTAATTTTGAACATATGATCAAGTAACCTCGGGGGCCTCTTCAAGTCAGCTGTACTACTGTAGTGCAGCTGTTAGAGCTACCCTCGTGAAGTAAAGTTGAAATAAATAAAATAAATAAATAACCTTTTACCTGTTGGTAATTCTAATTGTTAATCTAAGTTCAATTCCCTCCTGTGTTGTTACACTTTTTGGAGGTAAGTAAATCATTGCCAACCATAGGGCTCATATGGGCTAGTGCTCATCCTCAGCTTGAAGTAGTGTGAAGCAGCTGAGAGTGCGATGCTTTCCCTTGGTGGGATGTGGGTCACTGTAGGCAACACCTGCAATTTTCTGGTACCATTGATACAGCTGGGTAGACTGAATCAATGTAAAGTGTCTTGCTTCAAGACACAAGCAAAATGCACAGCGAAAGATTCAAATTTCCAACATGAAGATGGATAAATGTAGGGTAATCAACCAATATTTTCGCATATAAGGTGAGGTTATTTTATACGCGCAAAACGTACACGTTTGTGATTTTTAAATCTTGTTCGTCTTATGTGCCAATTATCCATAACACGTAAATTTATTATTGAAATGAACTGTGAGTATGAATGAGGGCAACTTGAAATGTAGAGAAACAAGATGATGAACAATTAAAAGCCCATGAAATAGTGTTATTTGGAAGATTACAGTAGAACTACAATACATTTGGATCCGTTTGTAGGCAGCTAGATGCGGTATCAAGGTCATAGAGAGCAGCAAAAAGTATGAATTCCGACAGTAAAACGGGGGGGTGGGGGAGTCGTCTTATATACCCGACACACAAAAATCTTCAGAAACTCGGGGGTCTTATACGCAGATCGCCTTACATAAATACTCGAGAATATAACAATTGCTTGCCTGAAGTATAAAACCATTCCCTAGTAGTCATATCTGGGTCTTGTTTAAGCGTCCTATTGACCTAATAAACATTGTGTGTGTTTACTGTAAACAATGAAGTTTCAAGGCCATGGTTATAATGCATTGTATTATTGTAACTATTTAAACATTCTTTTCTTCAGATAGAATGTTGTGTTTTCTGTGTGTTTATTTTAATATAGTAAAAAAAATAAATTATGAGCATGCTTTAAGGGATATTTGCTTATTTTGTTTAGTTATCGTAATATTGAAGAAGAAGAGAAAGACAACTCAAGGGTAGTAGATGCTGTTCAGAAGTGAGTTACTTAATTTTAGTTTTACATTTCATTTGACTATTTGACCCACATTGAATAGACATACAGTATAGCATGAAGGATATAAGGAAAGATTGAAATGATATTAATATACAGTGAACCATCCAATTAGAGACTCAACTCTAATTCCAAGACCCCTCAAATTCAAGACCACTTTTTCAAAGAATCAAATAACAATCTCCCATCTTTTAACACAAAGCTAACCGTCTAATTGAATGCCAAACGCCGAGACCACCCCACATTTTTAGGTGGTCTTGAATTACAGTGCAAACTGTAATAATACAAGGCTGTTTAAAAAAATGTTTTGTCTTATTTAGAAACAAGCTTTGATTACTCAATAATGATTTAGAATGTAATGTCTAAATGGATTTCTTTGTGTTGATGTTGTGTTGTATCATTCATTGACTATTTTGTAGGAACAAAATGTTACCTTTCTATCTGTGACATGTGATTTTTGAGCAGCCTACATCATGCACTTAGACTATGCTGAGTGTCCTTGATTCAAAAGACTTTGGAGTTAATGTTTCCTTTAATTGTTTGTTCCTAATATATTTTACTTAAGTAGTATAAAAAATCCCCCCAAATTGCAAACGTATATGTAACATAAGGAAAGTAGTTTTTTTTTTCACTTGCTTACTAGTTAGTGTCCAAGAACTAATTATTAAGCCTAAAGTAAGTTTAATTTTTCTGTAATAATATCAAAATAAAAAGTGAGTTCTGAATTCAACATATTCAACATTCATTTCATGGAAGTGAGCTGTTTTTGTGATATGAAAAAAATGCCTACAGATGAAAAGATAGGTTGATTTCATGTAAGCAAGTATTATTTTATACAACTATCAATTTGTGTTTGGGCTTGCATACAGTTTAACCATCTTTTTACATTAGGGGTGGCTATACAGATGGGTTGGATGACCAAATTGTAGGCCACAGCTAAACTTTAACATTTCCTTTATGCACTGCTTTTGTAGCCGCTTTTGTGCCGAGTTCTATACTTCCACCTTTTGTGCTGAGTTCTATACTTCTAGAATTTTGATGTTAATCGGTGTTGGGGCTGTAAAAGGAGGGGTTTTCTAGCCACAGAGGTTAGGTGGGTAACAAAATTGCCATCAGGCTGCACTTTGTCCACCTGTGTCCTAGAGGCTATTATTTTTGGTGATAACTTTGGTGTGATCACATGATCACACCAGCAACACTGATCATCACTTGGTTGATAAATGTATTGCGAGAATACAAAGCTTCTGAAACAAAATCCAAAACTCTAAAACAGAATCTATTTTCACTTTTAATTTCTTACACTAGTACAGTAAAAAATATTTTTAAATTGTGCAGTTTATTTTAACTAGAATATTATATTTCTGAATCATCGTAAGCAATAAAACTTTACTCAGAGTATATAAATTAATGCGTGTCATTATATATCCTATAATACTAAATCCACCAATAGTGATCAAGCTGCACTACCATGTTTATTATTCTATTGCGATACCTGCCCTTGAGTATCTTGAAGTTAGTGCTCAGCTAGACTCTA
>NW_022753119.1:316130-356139 GCF_011630105.1 Anneissia japonica
TGCTTATCATTATTTTATGCTTATATTATAAAAGTAGGTGTTTTCCTCAATGCTAGTGTACTAATATATCTTTTTTTTATCAATGTATATTGAATAGTGAAGCATTAGTAATTCTATTATAAAAGAACATGATTCATTAATCAAGACAATTTCCTGTGTTTGTGTTGACTATTTGAACATGTGGTGTAATACTGGAAACTTTGTAGTTTACCTCAAATTTATATGTGTATGAAAATGGCAAAATGTTTTTAAATGATTCCTATTGAACTGTAGTTCATAGTGAATGGCTTTCTTTAAGATTTACTTTTTCAGTAAAGTCAAACAAACTCCCTGCTCTTATACTTTATTTGGTAAATTCTGTATCATTATTTAAAACTTTGGTAGTGCATGTAACACTTTCCCGAGAGAATGTATTGACTACCCTACAGTACACCAAACTTGAATGTTTAGCTTTTTTACACACACAAAAAAAAGAAGAAAAATAGTTTCACAAGCAACCTATAGTCAGAGGAAAATGAATATTAATAATATTTGTAAATTACTATTTTAATATTATAAGTCGAAGTATCAAGATTCAAGAGAATTCAAACCTGCACTAAATATATGTAATATCGATAACCATAATAATAGCCATAAAAACATCTTAGAAAATTTCATTTTTGTGGCTCATTTGATAAAAATTGCATAGTGAGTATAAATGACATCATTCGGATGATAGTGATAGCCTTTGTTTAATGTGACAACGTCCAGTGGTTTTGTTGTACAGTAGGCCATAAGGATCCTAGTCATCTTTATATCAGTTTTCTAACTAATCAAGATCATTAGTTCCTGTCACACGACCACGTTAACCAACATTTTAACTTTTAGTTCAGTTTCGTTTTTTAAATATATTGGTACTACATTATGAGGTCTAGGCTTAGTCAGCTTTCTCATATAGGTCGTTAGCGAGACTCTTTATACCATGTTTATCGAATTGTGCTACCACCTGAGAGATCGGCCGAGAGGCTTCTTGTGCTGAACCCCCGGTTCGAATCCGGCCATCCGATTTTAGTTGCAGTCGATCGCTCAGCTCCTTGAATAACTCTCGTATGAGAGTTAGGCGAGACAGGGAAATGGTACTGGCGCTGTATTGTGGCCACCACAGATCCCCGAGGATCCAGCTGAATTTATAATTCAAAATTTGGAATAATGACCAAAACAAACGATTATTTATTATAGATTATTATTTATAGTATAAATGGATACTAGCTTTCTATTTTTTTTCCCAGTTCACAAATTTTGTTTCTGATTCACAATTTTCTGATATAAAAATAATCCTTTCAGTGTCAAAACTACAGTTAAATTTGAAAAAATTATCAAATAAATTATTGTATAAAAATGTAGGGAATTTTTTTCAAAATAGTAGTAGTATAGATTCCAGATATTCAGCGGTATGATAAAGTAGCTCATTTTAAAGAGCATTCTGATTGGATATGCTTCTAATGTGGATTGATGCATGGCATTTCCAGGTACTGTATGGTTCAACTTTTGTGCTTAAAGATAAAATAATATGGATGATAAATAAATGTCTTCTTTTGGGACCGACGATTTACAGAAGTTTGTAATTGAAGAATGAGCCAAAGCTTTAAAAGCCATCTGCTATCAAATTAATTGCAAGCAGAAATAAAAAAGAGTATTATTATTCATGAAAGATATTAAAATTAAAGGGAAAAACTACTGTACACCTAAGTATTTTTCTGGTTTTTTTTTTTTACCTGCTGTTTTTAGGCTAAACATTCAAATGTTTTATTAAATATATAATCTAGTTAACAACTTATTCAAATTTTAGACTGTAATTTTTTACACAGAATGTTGCATTAGAGGAAATAAGGAAGATAGATTTCTAACCAAAAAACACTTTCATATTATATTGGTAGAATTATAGTACTCTAAAAAAAAAAAAAATTTATTCATGCTGTTTTAAATATATTATATTAGTCAGGTCTAATGACATCTTTATAACTAAGCCTCTTGGTTTATCAGTATAGCGAACTGCAAACTGCTATCGAAAACAACTATACAATTTTTAATTATAAAACTGATGAAAAAAGGGAAAATACATTTTATAACATTACATAATATATGATTCATAGATTAACTAAAAAAATTAAATCTAAACTAAAATTATGAAAAGTTTTAATGTCGCTAGAAGGTAGGGAAGATGTTTTGATAGCTGTAGAGAACTTAATTTGATTACCATTTTGCCTACATTACCTACAATGACATGTAGTAATAATATTTAGCATTGCAATTATGCATAAAAGTCCCAAAGCTCTTTCTGTACCTGATCATTGGAACATTGACAAACTTTATGTATAGCATGCAACCTAATCTACTCCCTATGGAATGTGCCAACTCATACATAAACAATTAGCATATTATATCAAAGGTATTCGTCATATATATAACAGAAATTCACAGAAGTCTTAACATACTAATAGTGATACTAATATTTGTTATATTTAGTACATAAATTTAATGATTAAAATGTATTGATAAACAGTAGATTTGTTTATTTGCATTCTCACAGTTTTATATTGTATACATTGTACAGCTACAATACAAACAATGCAATCACTTTATTAAACTGTATTGGTACTATAGAGCTACAGAAAGGGATATTACATAACATACTCTTGTACAATTTCCTATTCTTACTGTAGTAAAGTACATTGTTTAGGTAGGCAGGCATGATTATTTAATGGAGGTTTACTATTAAAAAACCCAGAGGTTCGGGGGTGGGGGGTGACTACTGTATGTCCTCTGGGGTAGTCTAGGGGACAGGCTCGTGTAGGTCAGTTATTGAAGATGCTAAGGACTGCAGCATTGCAATATCATGATTGTTTGCAGTGGGATACAGTAGTAGTTTTTCTCTGTCAAAGGTGGTTTGCTTGAAAAGAGGAATTTGGCCAAACCACATAGAAATCACTAGGTTTCTGTTAACTTTCTAAATTTGAAGAACATCATGTAAAATAATTTTGAATTGTACACTGATTAGGCCTATGATTTAATTCACTTTTTTCTCACCCAACTTTGATATTTTCCATGGTAATCAGTTTTCTGAAGGAATTTTATACACTATATATGAATATTAAATCTGTACAAACATTTTTTTTTCTCTGTCTTAATCTCAGACTAGCCACAAAGGGCAAGTACCTGGAGAAGCTTTCCCTCGACTGTCTGGCACCGTCAATGAGGAAAATGTAAAATGATTTCTTAAATGGTTTGCAGTGGTTGTGCAATTTTTGATATTACAATTAATCACTTCATTGGCTTTTAATAGTCATGTTCTCATTAGCATGCACATTTTCTTTGTGGGGTCATGAGGCATTTTTATCTATCAAAGCTCCATACCGATAATTTTAAATCAAGTTCATATCAGTACATCCATTTTATTTGTGGTAATCATAATGTTCTTGTTGTTTTTCGCCATTGTCATCATCATGAAGAATCCTCTTTATGCCAATTGTCATCATCCCTTATCCTCATCATCATCATCATCATCTCTTATTCTCCTTATCATCATCACTCTCACTACCACCAATATTATCCTCACCATTACCACAACCACAACATCATCATCACGTCTACTACAACCATATAACATTCATCATCATCATCAATTATTGTCATTATCGTGCAGGTGGTTTTTTAGCAAAATATTGCTCTACCAAGAGGGAAGAGCCTGCAAAACTTGTATGATGTTTGATAAAAGCAACTTTACAAGTTTTTATTAATAATAATTGTTATCTCTTAACAATGGATTTTAGATGGTTACAATTTTACCAACCAAAACTGCACAGGGTGAGCGATGGTTGACAATAATTGGGGGCCATGCCCTGATTTCCAAATGCCGCTATGTTTGGGCATCGCAAGAAATATTAAGCTTTATCACCTTGGTCATCATTGTTGTCATCACCATCATCAACACTAGAATTAAGTACATATTAAGTGTTATATACACCGTTTTTATGTTTCACTTTTAAACAATACAGTACTTCACCTTTGTTGATGGGATCTGGACTCATGCACTTCATATGACAGCTGGGTATTTTCTATTGAAGCAATGATACTCTAAGCTGTATCATTTGGTGGAACAACAGATTTCCACAATGTTCCACACATCACTTTATCTAATATGTTTTATTTTTTTTATAAACAGTGAATGTTATCTCTTTTATTATGCTATTTAAATTAATATCATAAATTGCAGTTTTATTACAATAATTCAGTAAGTTTCAGGAAATCAGATAGAGGATGATCAGAAAATGTATTATTATAGCACCTTTAGATGCCCGGCACTCTCAGACTTTGAATGAACCACTGGCTAAAATCTCCAGCAATCTAAACTGTTCTCTTGCACATTCAGAATGTTAGCATATTTTTACTGCCATGTTAACCTGAATTCATCTGGCCATGAGTATCACTCAAACATCAAAATACACAGTGTTATTAAGAGAAACTCATTAAACCAGATATCTGCCTGAAGTGGCTTCTTCAAACGCCTATAATGCAATTTTTATTGAAGTGATAATAAAAACCATATTTATATAGCACCTAATGGATTTACAGATCCCTGTGTGTAGGTCTTAAACTATGGTGGAAAACTATCCCCTGCGAGATACCAACCCAGTATTTCTGAGTCTACTGTAGATAACTTCAGGACCAGGAATTACAAGGTTGTGCTTACCTACATTCACTTGTAACTCACATATATAGTACAAATTTATTGTTACAAATAATAAGTGTGATATTAGTCATCGAAACAATGTTATTGTTTGATAATATTTTTTGTTTTAAAATATTGATTAAATTATTTTATTGTAAATAACTAATATATTAATCATGAAGTTTTCTTTTTTAAATTATTAAATAACATGGAGTGTGTCAAAGGAACTAGAATACATGAATGACTATGTTCCAAAGATGTGTGCAAATGCTACTACTATTTAATGTAACAGATGTTGACATTAATTACAGGCATGAAAGTTATCAATTAAATTGGGACGAAACAAGTGACAAATGTTCAGGTTAAAAGGAACCTAAGAATATAAAGCAATGGAAACAGTTGTTTCACACGTTATTCAAGGAAACTTAAAACTGATAGAGAGAAGAGCTATAAAAACAAAATTTCTTTTATTTGCTAGAAGAAATTTGTTGAAAACGGTATAAAGAAAAGTGAAAGCAAATGTTTTAAAGAAAATTTGAAGTGTCAGAATTTTTTTTTAATGTGAAAAGTCAAAGCTGATGTTATTCCATTTCAGTTTTCATAAAGTAATTTGTTTTGTAGTTACAAATTATATTTCACATCATAATGGTACATATGATTTTTTTTTTTTCACTTTTATGTATGCTTTTATACAGTCAATAAAGTGGACCCTAGGTGTTGTACTTCGCATCTTGCACACTGCGGTCAATCAAGTAGGCCTGAGATATGTTTGATTATCCAAATCTCGTTCAGAATAAATTTTTTAACAAATTTTAAATAATTCCAATGAAATATTATATTTCAAAAGTGTCAATACTAGCAACAGAAAATATCATGTCGGCTGTTTTAATGTCTGATAACAGAACCTAAATGTTGATAGACTAATGTTTCCCAGCACCTACTATGTTTCTTCACAGAACTACTGCAAAGTCAAACATAAAAAATTCATCTGCGTTTATTCATATTTCAGTCTTATTTTGCATTTTTTTCATGTTTAGGAATGTCTAAATTCAGTTAAACTAGCAATTTTTTATTATATTTATAAATCTATAAACATATAAAAATAGATTTTTCTTAACAACTGAAATTTTGCCAAGAATGGGGATTTAACTTTTTGTAAATTTTGATAATATCGATTGAATCATTTTTATTCCTTTAGGAACATTCGGTCAGTGTTGATGGTGTGGATGGACGAAAATGTTGAAGATTTCCGTGAGCCACCCAATCACCCGTGCCTGCAGAGGTTGATGGCGTTTAGCAAAGAAATTAATGACAAAGAGCTCCATCAGAGGGCCCACCTGAAATTGGAGGGATTTAGGGTGGAAGAAAGCAACAGTGATGGTGAGAAGTTTGTAGCTTTTACGTTAACACGTTGATTGCCAAGGCCACCACCATAATGAAAATCATTCACATCAACTGTAATGAAACAGGACAAACATACAATATCTATTTTTCGATCATTACTTGAACCACCAGGGCAAGAGTTTGTGTTCTGACGACCACTACCAGTGAGTTAACATGTAATACAGTAGTGGTATGTTTGGACAGGTGTGGACGTAAACTCACACATTTGACATTATGTCCTTGGCAGTGAACGTGTTAAAATAGTTTTGCTAATATTGGTGGTTTTTGCTTTCAAGCATTGACCAATCAGTAACATTGGCTTATTTTGCCTCTCTGGCACCTCATAGACACCATCTTGGAATGTCATGTTTGTACAAATTGAAAATTGCTGCATGAATCTATGATAATTTGGCCACTTAGTGTGTGGTACCATGTTTTCTTTCCTGCTTAATTACAAACCAACATTTTTTTGTAGCACTGCTAATAACGAATTTCTTGGCTATGCAAGATTGAGGCATGAGTAAAGTTGTTGGATTTTCAAGGGAGCCTGGTGTTCCACATTCAAAAGGCTTGTTCCAAGGGGTTGCATGACTTGTGGTATCATGGCTGACACAGTTCCGTCATGGTTTGTACCAAATTAATAAATAAAGTAAAATAAAAAATGAAACATTGGTGAACAACATGTCCTAGATTTGGCCAACACTGAGAGTTGCAGAAGACTGACAAATATAGTTTTGTGTGGTAAACATCATCAACCTATTTAACCTGGCCTCAAACCGGGATGAGAGTTGCAGAAGACTGACAAATATAGTTTTGTGTGGCAAACATCATCAACCTATTTAATCTGGCCTCAAACCAGGATGGAGAGAGATCAGTCTAAGTTTTGCTTTACATTCTATGACCCATTATCTTTTATAGATGAGTTTGTGGGCAGTGGCAAGTTCAACTTCTCCTTTTGTGATGAAGTCGACATCTTGATACATGATCGCAACAAGAGCTACAGTAGCTTCATGGAGATCGAAAGCAAGGTCTTTGCAGAGCAACTGACATTCATGGATGCAGTAAGTTATTTTGTCTTTGGTTGGTCAATTGTCCATCACATGACTTTTTTTTTCAAAATGAACCTCTCTGATTGGTCAGTTGTCCATTACATCATTATAATAAATGAATCTCAATAAGAGTGGACCTTTGGTCAAGCGCTATCACACGACGAATTTCTATCTTCTATCTTGATTTACATTTTGTACAATTAGATTATTGGTTTAGTTACACCATGTTCTGAAGCACACTAATGCATAACTAGTGTTTATTACAAAATTGATATCAGCTTTGTACATGTAAAAATATCTTTGTAAGATGCCGCAAATATCTTTCAATAATCCAAACATGCCATTATGTACCTGTCTCCTAAGAACGTAAACTAGTGGTCATAGATCAGATCCATTAGAAGACTAAATATGGTGATGTTACACTACACTTGGTATAGTGTGTACGTGTTGCGTATGAATATGGCCAATTTGCGATGTAATCGAAGGCTTTGAATTAGCGTGTATATTACATTAATGATTCCCATTACAACTGCAATAGCTAATTAGCACAGACTATGCTCTTACGTTACATTTAAATTTATGTCTTTTATAATTATCACATATTAGGAGATTGTCCTACTCTTTTTCACAGTCAGCAGCATTAAAAATATTCACCATTTACAAGATGAAACTATGTGATGCTCTATATAATTATGATGTGTCCACATTTGAATTAATTTTGGCTAAGGCTAACTTCACTGTGGTCTACTTGTACCAATGTTTGCTGTTTAAATATAGTTTTTAGCGATTCTGTTGTTAAACGTCATGCAGTAGTATTTTGCACATGCATGGTCATCATAATTGATACATAATATGAAAAAAGTTCATTGGTGTGCACGGTTAGCATGCACTCAAATTTAACTGAAATATGCTGTTCTCATTTGACTTCCTGCTTAGGAATACAGCCTAGTTATTCTTTGATGGCAATGTTTGTTCAGTTAAAAATGTTACGCAGGTTGTTCACAATCCCAACAAAGTCCAATCTGACCTTCGATCGAGCCGGGCACCTTTCTGGCACAGTTCTGTGGACTGTGCAATTTAAATGCGAGTATCTTTAGTGCCCAAGTCACAGGTCCACCAACCCACTGACAAACACACATAATCTTTCTCCCCCACCACCACCCCAAATATAGAATCTAAGATAGTTTGGCTGAATTGGCAGTATTGAAATAGTAATCTGAAGATTGCTTGGATTTATGGAAAGAAATATTGAAATGAAACTTTCTAGGCACTTCTTAGCTTAAGTACATAGTGTATATGCACTGATTTTGGTGTTACCAGAAAAAAAAAAACCAAGGTTTGGAGAAAATATTTAAACACCTGCAGAAATATACTTTTGCAAGATGAAGAAGCATAAGTTAAATATATTAGACAGTTAAGTTTGCAGGAAATATTCTGTAGCAATACTGAATGCCTAGAAAGTTCTCACTGCCGATCCTTTGAAATTTTTAATAGTTTATCCAGATTGGAAGTATTATTTCCTCATAAAATATAGTAGAAGTATTATATAACTGAGTAGGATATTTGACATGTTGACAAGAAAATTGACACCAAGATAAGAAGGTTAAGAGTACCCGCTTTATTTTACACTGACCTCGCTGAGCTTCCAGGAAGCATAATATAGATAGCGATCATATTTTATTTGAAAATAACACCTTTAAATTGGTAGTACTCAAAAAAGATTGGTGGGTTCACAAGATAACATACAAAGAAATATTTTAAACTAAGAATTAACATTGAGAACAAAATCAATGGGCAATACACAATACATTAAAACTTCATAAAAAATAAATTAGTGATTTTGTTTCTCATTATTCACTCCAAAGAGAAGTGTTATGTCCTGCTAACAGTTGCCAGATACAACCACTGAAATACCCTAATTTTGATAATATTAGAAAAGATAACAATTTGGAAAATGTTGACAACTTCTTGAAAATGAGTTCCAAAGATTTACTGTACATTTAATTCTTGACATTGACAGTAACATTTTTGTGATGATTGCATTATAAAACCTTTATGGAATGTTTTTGAAAAATCATCAGCAAAGAACACGTTGAGCATAAAATGCAATTGTCAAAAAAAAAACTAATGTTGACTTTGTGTACAATAAATTAATATAGAACCTGCTGATTCTGTATGTACGATGACATGACCTAAGAATAATATGAAGTCAGAGTTGGTTCTGTATAGTTCTTCCTGACTGTTCTATAAATAATGATGGAATATTCAGTCAGCAAATTTGTTTTTCTAGTGGCGTAGTCTGAGTGTTTGTGTGATATTTTATTGTATGGACACAAAAAAAGTGATAGATAACTTTCATTTTCTTTACACTATATTTTATTACATAAATATCTATCACCTTGCTATATTTCTAGGTTTGCAAATGTTAAGCTTGGAATGGTAACTTGTTTTGCAGTGAGCATCTACCATTTATGATGTTACTTTTTTTTCCAGACTTGTTTTTTCTAGGCCTGAAACCTCAATCAGTAATGATTTTGCCAAGAAAAATTCATGTCGTGTGCGCACAACGTTTTTGGTTTACATAGGCATCCTCTGATAGAAAATTATCAGGATTTTCAGGAACATTAGCAAATAATTCTGTTTAGAAATGGAACTTGGGAACATTTCCAGTTTTGCTGAAACATGCGCTAGCTATACTTTTCTATAGGCTGTTGCATCATTCACTTTGTTTACAACCTCACTATGATCACATGACAGCTGTCTCTTATACACATCTAGATGTGTATAAGAGACAGATAAAATATAGTGTAAAGAAAATGAAAGTTATCTATCACTTTTTTTGTGTCCATACAATAAAATATCACACAAACACTCAGACTACGCCACTAGAAAAACAAATTTGCTGACTGAATATTCCATCATTATTTATAGAACAGTCAGGAAGAACTATACAAAACCAACTCTGACTTCTTATTATTCTTAGGTCATGTCATCGTACATACAGAATCAGCAGGTTCTATATTAATTTATTGTACACAAAGTCAACATTAGTTTTTTTTTTGACAATTGCATTTTATGCTCAACGTGCATATAAGCTTGCTAATATGGATAATTTTTTCATTCCTGATGATGACATAATTAATGTCGAAATATTGAATCCCAACACGATGGCGTGTATTTCAATACTTGGAGTATGTATTATACTTTCTTGATATCTTTGCTATTACAGTAGTTACTGTAAAGCTACTTTCATACAGATCTATTTTACCGGTAGGCCGGTGATGTCATAAATCTAGTCCTAGCATAATTGTTACAAACATACTTGCATTTTGTTTATACAATTTACAATGGCTTGCCGGAGTATGCAATCCATTTATACAGAAAGGCATTATATTAAGGCAATATTACTTCAACATTTGTTTGGTATAAAAGGGTGCATGCCCGTATACTGACAACATAACTGCAATATTTTCCAGCCCGTCTCTGAAAGTGGCTTAAGAGAAGACAAGAAGGCTGTTCCTTCGACTTGAATGAATCCCTTATCCAGGCTATTATGTGGTTTTTCATTTTTTATATCGAGTGCATACTGTAATGTAGATGGCTCAGAATTTAAATAGGGAACCCATGCAAAGAAAAATATGTTTATATAACTTAAGTATCTGTGGTCCTTTGTTAAATTTATTAAAACCTTCTGATCAGTTAACTAAACATATCCATCATGGTTTCTGCCAAATTAGTGTTCTTTCAACAATTCTTTTTGTGCATGGGCATCTAAAATAAGCTAAATGTATGTTGTGTTTAATGATTATTTTGTGAGCATGGATTCTTTTGATAGTATAAAGCTACTAAAATCTAATGGTGCATGTGCACTGGTGTTAATTGCATTTGCGTTCTTCTCTCTAACGTTGTGAACATTTACAGTAGCAGCGGTGCAATTATATTCCAATTCTATTAGTGTTTAGGCCCTAGATATTCAGTTTATGGATCTGGTGCAGACTAGTTAATTCATAATTTCTGAATAGATTTCTGCTAAACCTAGACCCTTGGTTGTTATTTGCTAAGATCTCGCAAAACGACCGCTTTTAAGTGTACATATAAACGCATGTGTATGTGGGACAACATGTATGCTGGTGTGAAAAACTCGTATTCATGCCCTGTGCTGATTGGTCAGTTGTTAAATGCTATTGACACTCCATTATGGCCTGAAAACAATATCATCCTCAGACGTAACTAAATGGATAAATTTAACTTTTCCCGTTATATACCATATTTACTATTATATATACCATTACAGTATGGTCAGTCATGCTTCGTAGAACAGGCGAACTGAAGAAGATTATGGGATATGAAATCAGATGTAAACAGTCCATGCACACAGGATCAATTGCTCATTTAAAAAATGATGTGTAGTTACACAGTAATACTTTTATTTCAACCTTTCAGCTGATTAAACCAGAGAACCATAAAATTTTCGCTCTTAGTCTGAGTCAAGTTTGCCTGTGTACAGTCCTCATATCCAAGTCTAGTCAATTTTAAAGTCATCATAATAAGTTGATGTTTCTCTGAGTCTTATCAATCAGAATCCACTGTGGAACAGAGTTCATAAGTTTATTCTCTTCAGCCATGATGGATGGTGTTTTGAGCTGGAATATATTTGTGAATAAATCAAGCCTAGACAGAGACCTGTAAATATACCATTAAAGGTAGTTCGTCACCCAGACGTTCTAATTTAACAAGCTATGAGCCTGTCTAATATGCAAACAATTCTAATTGGCATGAGATATATCACTACTGTAGTTGCAATTATTTTTTGAAATCCAATGCTTCGTGGACATCTTGTTTGCTTTGTGCCCTTACAAAATGAGTCTTGTTAAATAATTAGAATAATAGATTGGAAGAAATTAGAATAATACTAATTAAGATTTTATTTCATATTTTATATTTCAATAAGGAACTGATGTAATAAACTATAAATTATAAATCATTTTGTAATTGTAAAATATATACAGTAATTATAAGTAAATACAGGTAAAGCCATTATTATGGAGTGGCAGTGCTGTGATAGGAATTGGAATTTCTTGTGCAAGAGAGACCAAGTTTGAAATGTTTACAAAGGTCATTATTATTTTTGCATTCTTATGTAAGATGGTTTGCTGTGATTATATCGTCCATTTCGTTATGCTTTTGATTATAATAACGATCATACATGCTCACAAAAACAAGAGCGACCACTCACTGGAACGTGCATTAAACTGAGGTTACCTCTATTCAGCGCCTAATGCTAATAGTGTGTGCTCCTTTCAGTTGAGGCTTTTTGTTGACCCTGAAAACATGCTTAAATCATGGATTAATATCCTCCATGCTTAAATAGTATACGCAGTGGCATAGGTTATTATATTGGGTTTTCGGCAAGGGTTCATAATAAAAAAAAATTTTTTTTTAATCTTAAAAATAAAATTGAAAAAAAAAAATTTAATATCAAGATGCGATTTGAACTCACGACTTTTGGTTCTTTAGAACACATCTTTAAACGACCCACCATCCTTGTGACATCCCTGTTAGTGGTAATGGCAATAATGTACAGTTCTTGCTGAAACCTGTGTTTTGTTTTGTCAAACTTAAAAAAAGGCCATGAATGTTTGTTTACAATAACCTCTGGTTTATATGTACAAAATTTCTGTCCGTTCAAAACTAGTGATGCTGGACACTTTAAAATTTGGTATTAACAAGGTTTTGGGGCCCCCCTTGCGAGTACCCAACAAGAACAGCAGTGAGGTTTTAGGGTCTGCCTTGCGCAGACCAAAAAACCTGTCTCTCGGTGTACTGACAAAGGAAGTGCTGCACTACCACCGCGTCCTTGTGGGCCTAAGTGAATTTTTTTGTTGAAAGAACCATATTTGTATTTACAGTAATACATACATGCATAATGTTGTTTATTTTTATATGCATAAAAAGTATGAAACAATGTTATAATGAATAAAGATGTGTTTATGATGAATTTTACATGGTAAAGCGTATGGAAATTATTCTAACAATGTTTTGGTCATTAAATATGCTATGACAATATTTCTACTTTGATAATTACTGGAGATTTTTCTTATCCATTAAAATACAATTTTGACATAATTGCCAGCATCAGATGTGAAATATGCTGCATATTTGTCAGGATCTATTGTATAATTTTGGTTAATTTTGTTCTAATGAACCAATTAGAAAAACATAGATTGTGTAATACAGGTATGACATTTTGATCACCAATATGTAATCATTCTCAGAGGGATGTGATGCAGTAGGTCAAAGTAACCTGGAATGTACTATTCTGTGGGAAGGTACAGTGTAGGCTTTTGCCTGTATTGTAGACAGCAAATTGTGTATCAGCAATTCTCCTTAAAGAATTTTGGCAACATGAGTCATCCCTTTTCATGTTCATAAGTCATTGCAATCCCCACATATGTAGGCATGTGCATTTGTGTGTGTGGTTACTTTTATCATAAGTCATTGCAATCCCCACATATGTAGGCATGTGCATTTGTGTGTGTGGTTACTTTTACGAGGCTGTAAACTTGAACCTCTGCATTATGTTTCTAATTTGGAAAATAATGTAACTTAGCATTGCGATATTCATGACTTCGTTTTCTAGTTTTGCAATTTCAGTTTTGATAAATATTTATATCATACCTTTGAAACTGAAAAATACTATTCAATCGGAAATGTCTAGTTCCGATTATATGTCCATGAGAGTGGCAGATTCAAGGTGGGGGGAGGGGTAGGTGGCGAACCGGCCCAGGTCCCTTCCCCCAAAATTGTAAAAAAAAAATGAGAAAAGAAGTAAAGTCTTAATCAGATTTAGGTTTGAGAGTGTTATTTCCGATCATCTAGAAGTGCCATAAATATTTCACCTCAACCCCAACCATGGTAGATATGAGGTGGTCTCCATGTGTGAAAGTCCTTCCCTGTGATCCCTCTATTTCAAAATCCTGGATCCGCCATTGCATCAGACACATTTGCTGGAAAAATTGAGATTCTGTGTAGAAACCTCAAAGTTAATTGGCTGGTGTACACAGGGTCAGCTTTACTTACACCGATAATTACAGAACTGGTACAGTATTGGAATTCACATTGATCTTGGCTGCATAGATACCTTAGCTGTAGCAGAGTTCTTGTGTATGATTAGAATTTCAGAGGAAATATTAGACAAGAGAGCACTCATTAGAATCAACTCAGTGATGCCATCCAACACTGACTGAAATGAGAGAAGGAATCCAAAAACGACTTTTATCATTCAAATAATAACATTAAAAATCATGTTTACTTACCACAAAAATCTGTAAATTGTTCGATGTTTATTTTGCAGGATCTTTTCCGTCGACTCAACCCTCAGCATTGCCTGGGATCTGTGTGGGCTAGGAGAGACAAAAAGTCTGGAAGTCAAGCCCCGACTGCCAAAGCAACTGTTGACCAGTTCAATGGTGTTCTGTACAAGGTCATGTCCACCATCTTGGACAAGAAGATCACTAAGAATGCTGCTCGAGCACAAGTCATTGCAAAGTGGATTGATATTGCACAAGTAAGTCAAAAATAATTTTGTCATACATTTTTACAATTTGTGGAGACTCACAACCGGGACAGGATGAGCGGGACGCGCAGGAGCTGGCGGCCCCCACAGGCCCACCCCCAAACCACCCCGGGAAGGAATCTCAAACGAGACACCTAAATGGTCAATGTTTGTCAGATGATGGAGTGAACAAGAGACCCAAAGAGTAGGGAGTAAATGAGGAAAGGATTGACTAAAGCCTATCTCACATTATCGTGACCTTACAATGCGACTGTACCGACCTACAGTCGTATCTGACCGGAAGTAGGACCTGGCGACCAGTACCGACCACTAAATTTTTGCAACATTTTGAAAACTCCGCAAACCATCGATGACCCTCTCTTCTACCCGATCAAGTTGCTCATAGCAGCTCTCACACTGGTCGGTGTCGGTCATATACTGATCGCAGTGCATATACAGTAGGTCGTGATAGTGAGAGAGTTGCTTAAGTGTCAGTGAATGAGTGTGTTTGGTAATTAAACCATTTGCTGAGTATGTGTGTCTGTAAGAATGTTGAGTTAATAAAAGTACTGTACTATAATGTGAGTGAGTATTTGAGTATGGGTTGTCAAAATTTCATAACCTGGACCTTTCGTAACTTTGCCACAGAAATTTTGTAAATTTTATTGTCATGTTTTTAAATGTCTGCGGCAGAATTACTGAAATTCCGGAAAAATGTTTGCCACACTTTGAGTATATGTAAGGCATGTATGTGATTGTGTGTAAAGAATGAATAAGTAGGGAGTTTTCGATTATATAGAACAAAATCACTTGAGCGTGACTGCCCTGCCGGGCGTCCTACGTTCTCTGCATGCATAGATTTGGCCAAATTGCGTCCTAGAATCCACACGACGAGGAGAACTTAACGTTTTCGCATGTGCAGATAACTTTTACTGACGTCATTCATTCTATGTGTTGCTGTTGTCGTGTAATCTAATGATTCCTAATGGATGAATGAGTGCAGAGAAATGGAAATTGTACAAAATTGATTTCGTAGGTTTCACTGTCCCAGTCTAAAAAAAGAAATAAATATCATAGTAATGAATGAATAAGAATAACATAATTTTTAGTTCCTATGCATGTAATGCAATAGGAACTATTGTAATCACTCTGTCACATTTCTTTTGTTTTTTATTGTGTGTAGTATGTGTGTGCGTATATGTGTAGACATTTATGCAAATGCGCATGCAAAGTTTTCCGACATTTTGTTTTACATCGCGATGCGAAGTTCGATGTGGATTTTCTGCAGAGTTCAGTCAGGGCTGACGCTAACCGATCGGCAAGTCGGCATGCATGAAACTATTTTGGTTTTACGGCAAAAAAAAATCAACTCAGCTGTGGCATAGGTATTTTGAAGAAGGCCTAAAATAAAACAAAAATATAATATACGTGTATATACACGTATATGTATACGTATATGTATGTATATGTATATACACGTGTATGTATACGTATGTATATACGTATAATATACATGCGTATATATATACACACACGTATGTATGTACACGCGTATATATGTACATGCGTGCGTATATACATATATATATATACATGTATACGTATATATATATATATATACGTATATATATAGGTGTATATATGTATGTATATGTACGTGTATATATATACACGCGTATATATGTACATGCGTGCGTATATATATATACATGTATACGTATATATATATACGTATATATATAGGTGTATATATGTATGTATATGTACGTGTATATATATACACGTATATATATATAGGGCCTATATACTTTTTAAGTCATGTATCATGCATAGGAACGTTGATGCCTGCAAGGCTCTGGTTGTTTTATTTGTAAGCTCTGTATAATGTGTAAAAAAAGAAAGAAAAGAAACACAACTTCATGTCAAACTTTAAGAATTATAACTTGCAAAATAAATTATGTTCTGTCACTTCTTTCATCATTTTCCTGAGAAGTTCACAAGTTAAACATATTCAACTGAATCACTTCTAGTGGAAAGCTTCTGATTTTTGCTTTTGATTTTTATATTTAGCTTTGTCGCACATTGAAGAATTTCTCATCGTTGAAGGCGATAATAACGGCACTTCAATCACACCCTATACACAGGCTGAAGAACACTTGGGCTGAACTCTCCAAGTATGTTAACCTACTTACTTCTTCCTGTTGTTTGTTTTAGTAATTCTATTATATATTTTTTTTTATGGAAGCAATGAGCAGTTACCTACTTACATAAGTCAACTTTAAAGCTACCTCTCCTTAAAAAATAACTGAATAGTCTAATTTCAATAAACTAAACCAATGAATGAAGAGACAGTTTCCAAGGTAACATTTCTATTGTTTGTTTACTGAATTGGACTATTCTATTATTTCTTATGGGGGGTCTTTTCTTTTATAGGACAAATGTTAAATGATCACTAAACTATGCAAATCTGCATTCTGTATTCATTATATTAATATGTTAAATATATTGTATTCAGTAAATCGATGTATGCTTTGTTTTTTAGATCAAATATGCAGCTGTTTGAGGATTTATCAGATATATTTTGTGACGAGAACAACCATGAAGCACACAGAGAGCTACTGAACAAGGTAAGTAAACACTGTCCAGTATTTACCTGGATCTCGAAATATGCAACTCATCCAATCCTCCAAAGCGCATTATTTTATGCAGATTCAGTTTCAGGGTTTTATTTTATTGTCATAAACCAAAAAATATGCAGTATGAAAGTGCCCAGTGTTATATATACGAATTTTGATTGATAAGATAGATAAGATTAAAATCCACCCTGGACCTCACGCCTAGAGAAACCCCTTCCCCCGCTTAGAAGAACCTGCAATTTGTAAATACTGTATCTTTCCTATGGAAAATATTCACATTTATGTGTATTATTACAGGAAGGCACTGCCAAGTTTGCAAGCACTCAAGCATCTAGTCCGGTGTCAGGTGGCTCAACAAGGTCCATGAAAAGCCTCATAAGGAAGTTCTCAGACAAGAAACAAAATGAAGATCATGTAAGGCTTAGAAATTTGATATATTATTGGTTCCTATGCTTTGAAGCAATAGGAATTTTTGCATTTATCTATGCATATGCGTCTGTGATGCTGACGTTATCAAATTTGTCGAAAGTTTGTAAGCATGCAAACTTGAACTTCCAAACTTCCTGTCGGTTATGGATTTTTGCGTACATGTAGTATTCATCATGAACGATATTGCTTTAAAAGATTATTGGATAAATATTTAAGCAATACACTTGAAATTTATTACCCCCATCCAATAATCTAACCCAAATGATAATTGGACTCTAGGGAATCTACTAAAAGTGCAAAAACTATTGTGTTAGATTGAGAGGAGATTAAAAAGTTCCTAACATCACTACCTGAATTGAAAATTAAAAAATGTATATTTTGAGCTCTCTTTCTGGGCATCTAGAGTTGTTATATCTTAAATTTGTTCATGGATTTGATGCCCCCGTCCTATGCACCATTACAATCACCTAGCACAGTGGACTATTTTACCAGTGACTGCATAGGAACATGGGCTCTTGCAGAGGGTCTGGATGTTTGATTCCATTATATATCATAAGGCCTGTTACTAACTGCAAAATGCAGAAAAGACAGTGGTAATAACCTATCTGATGTTATACATTTTGTGACCAAGTTTCTGCACTAACTTTAATGTAATGGTTGGAATGTCAACAAATTTAAATGATTTTGTGTGTCATTGTAATGTGGAGGTATATGTTTGACAACTAAAATACAGCAGTTACCATATATGATATGAAGATGTTCAATACCTATATATTTCTCCAGCTTTAAGCATAATCATGGACTCTATGGCATGGCATAGTGTAGCATATAAAATATAGGAGCTTAAAATTAATTCCTTTGGCAGAATTTTCAATTGGATGGAAAGAAGAATAATGTATAATTTTTTATTTGAAATTTGAAAGAATTTCCTTGAGACATCTTTAATTGGCAAAGTCGATATATATGAATAAATTGCAAATAGGAACAAATTTTATTTGACATTATTCTGAAATTAGAAAAGAACATTCAAATAAAAACTCATTATTGAAAACAAGTTTGATATTCTCACAGGACTGAAGAAGTGGTTTTTTAGAATAGTATAATCTCTGATCCTGAATTAACCAAATACGATCTTACAATAAATCCTCTTCAAATAGCTTGACATTTTTCTAACATCTTCTAGTGCCAGTGACGAGACAGTTTTTTAAAAATTTTTATTATTATTAATTAAGGTGAGCCAGTAATTATACTGTCATGCTCATTGAAAATATAAACATCCTTTCTTTCCTCATTTTTTTGTAAATGTTAGATTGGTCCCGTGTATGGCACAGTTCCTTACCTGGGTTACTTCCTTACGGATCTTACAATGATTGACACTGCTTTCCCAGATTATGTTGAAGGGGGACTCATCAATTTTGAGAAGAAACGAAAGGTAAATATTTTTGACAATTTGGTCTGTTAAAACTATTTAATAGTGCTATGTATATGTTTTGCAAATGTGATGTAACAATCCTGTTACATCACATTTGCAAATGTGATGCAACAATCCTGTTATATTAAATGCTTGTGGTAGTCCACAGATATAATTCTGAAAAGAACTGTTGTTTGTTTAGAATGTCTTGATGTTTCAGTTGAGTTGCTATAATCATCTTCAGGAGAGTAATATCTGCAGTCCAAACAGGGAAATATTTATATGATTGGAAGTGAGAACTTGCTGCTGATACTGTAGGTGGGGAAAAATTAAACAATCCTGCTATTGTCCATTGTCTTTCAACACTATCAGATTGTATGTGACAGATGCCTGTAAATTGCCCAAACCACAGGGAATTGACACTTAAAATATAATACTTTGGGAAAGTTTGTGTTGTACATTTTATATTATTTTGTTAGTTTATTAAAAAATTTTACTTGCTTGTGTTATAATGGAACAATTATTTTGTGTGCCACTAATAAAACGTATGATTGCAGGAATAAATAAAGTGAAGTAGAATGAAAATCATTATATATAAAAGAAAAGAATAAATGTTGCACAATGCAGTAATAAAAGGGATTTATACTAATTATTCTTAATCTACTACATACTCATGATGGTGGACTCTCTTGTCAATTTTTACGCATGAGTGTTCAAGCAGCGAAGTGAATTATTGACTAATTGTGTGATTTCCTGTGGAAAAACCATTGTAAAATCTTGAGCAAAAGAATGTTATTTACATAACTTACATATTTTCTAAGTTATTTAACTCAAATTTTAGTAGAGATGTAGCATGATGGTTAAGGTGCTTGCCTTCCAATCCCAGGGTCTTGGGTCCAAATCCTGTAAAAGCACAGGATTTTTTTCTCACAACTAAAAAAAATCTCCACTTCTAAGCCTCATATTCGTAAAGAGTCTTCACTGATAAATCATCTCATTACAGTATTTCATTTACTTGAGAGGGCCGCTGAATATCAACCGACCTTCTAGGCAATGTTGGAATGGTTATCCTCTATAAATATGGTTAAAAAAAACAAAAACAAATAATGTTAACTACCATGGTGGAAGGTGTAATTATCTTGTATAATATTTTTTGTAGACAGTCTGTTTAAAGGAAAATGTAACATATAAAACTTTTTTTGTACTGATTACAGCTACAAATATTCTGTTATTATATTCTTCATTATTGAATTAGCTGATACTATATTTATTATTTTTTGTCAGGAATTTGAAGTTCTTGCCCAGATCAAACTCTTGCAGACTGCAGCTAAAAGCTACAACCTACAAGAGGATAAAGGATTCATAGACTGGTTCAAAAGGCAACGAGGAAGAAACTATGAAGAATGGTAAGAATACTTTTAGTTTGCCGTCTGTTAATTTGATGAAGTGTCAGGCAGATAGATTGACAGGTGTACATGAGCATCTAGCTCCATCGGCTAACCTGGCAGTAGCCACTTTGTGTGCGCTGAACCTTAAAGATCTCTTGGTCCCTGCTTCAATTTCCATCACTTGTTCTCTTGTGTCAGCTGGAGTGCTGAAATGCAAGTGTCAGAAGGGCACCCGTCTTTCAGATAAGACGTTTAAGCTGTTGGTCCCTCGTGCAAAATGGCCCAGGGGATTGTGTCTCAGTGTACTGCTAAATTCACCACCAGAAGGATCCATTGGAAATATGTCTCAGGATTTTCGTGGGTTATCCTTGATGTGTATCACACTGACGAAAGCCAATCTATTTCAGACACGCATATGTGACATGTTCCCACAAAACCTGGACAACGTGGCAAAATATTCAAAAAGTTATTTTAAAATATTATATTCTGTTAATAAGTAGCTTTAGATAAATTGGGTGTTTTTGTTTCCTTTAATCAATAATTGAATTTGAATTTTCTGTATTACTATACCACAACAACTTGCACAGTTTGTGCATTACTGCACACGTAGTGTACAGTTGAATGCGCATACAACAGAACTAAACTTGTAGTTGTAGATGTTGCTGAAATATTTTTCAGATGATAGATAGTATATATAATACAGTCAAAATATCAAACTTGATAATTTTTTGGCCTGAGAACTTAAATAATGATTTTCTCCAGCGTTTACTTGCAACTTTGACCGGATTTCTTGGGAACAAATCAGATAAAGGCAGATCATTAAAGTACATATAATATATATATTCATACTTTTTTTGCATATATGTTACCCCTTTTTTTAAAGTAATTTAGAGATAAATATTAATGAAAAGTTATTGTTATAATGTACAGCTGCAAGATCTCAAATGAAATGGAGCCACCGATGAGAAACTCAAGTGATGGACTTATCACATCAACCCCTGTCAAGAAGGAAATGAGACTAGCAAAGAGAGCTTCAAGAACTTTCATGTAAGACTACTTCAATTCAATGATTCTGTTTCCCTCACTTTATTAGGCCTAAAATAAAAATTAATTGTTTGTTTGCCCTTTAATGCTGAAAATTGTATAGGAGGGGCGGGCGCGAAAAAGTTAACATATTAAATCGCAATGCTTGCAATTAAGCCTGTTTCACTATTTGTTTTTCAAAGTATTCATCAGACTGAATAAAAATAACCCATAATCAATATTTTGCAATGAATTTAAACCTAGAGTGGTGATACCTTACATCAGACACAAAATTTTGACAACTTTCATGTGCAAAAGGGACAAAAGATCACTTTTTGAAATTTGTGAACAAAAAATCGAAAAAAAAATAGACTTATTTTAAAAATGCCGCCCCTATTTTTCCGTGAGCTAGGGAGCGGGCGCTGGATGGCAAACAAACAATTTTTTTTAGGCCTTATTTGTTTTTATTTATTTTTTCGTCCATTTGTAACATGCTTTGAGTGACTTTCCACACTTGTACTTGGTGAAATTCTTTATTAAAAAAAATGTTATTTTAATTTTATAGAGCTAAGTAATACATTGCCAAATACTGTATTTGTATTACTGTGCATTAGATCAATTTTTTTGGCCACCAGATTTTCTTGACCCAAATTTACTTGTCCACATTCTTTGAGAATCAAATGTGTTTTAAATACCCTCAGCTCAGCAAATCATATCATGACAGCACTGTTCTCCTTCCCCTCAACATATACAAATACTTGATTGGGCATCTCCATCTAACATAGCTAGCAATCTTGTGTCTTATATACAGTAAATGCTTTTGATTTTTTTATTATTGAGATTTATCTTTGGGATTCTTATTAACATGATCACTAATGCTGTTCTGTGCAGGCGTTTATTCAGCAATAATGATGGGCTAAACAGCAATGGTAACAGTAGCGGGAGCAGTGTTACCAGTAATAGCAGTTTTAGCTCACAAGGCACAGTCACCTCCGAGGATGCTATGAGCATCTCCAGCACCGACATCACCGGCTTGCCAATCGACGTCCCAGGTCCACTGTCAGCGGCCAAGGTACAGAAAAGCGACAGCACAAAGTCAGCGAGAAATGGAAACGTGCCAGCTGCTCATCGGAAAGTATGTAATTGATTTATTGACCAATAAACATTAATTGTTCTCCAGTGTTGGCTGGGCTCACATTGCCCTTTGCTAGGATTCTGCAGGGTATCTCAATGGATTTGGCATTTAAAAATTTTTTTAAGGATTATTCATTATTAACATAATATTTACTGGCAAAAAATGATAATTTCAATACTTTAAATTCTTTTACAAGCTTTCTGTTATGAAAACAAGTTTGATAAACTGCATCACATAGGTCATCAACCTACATCAGTTAGGTTATACAAAATATCAAGATAGCACACTTGTCTATTTGTATGCATAATGCAGTGGAAGTGCACCCTCAGCAAAAATATACTTTTAATGTATATCAGTGTGCCTACTTTTGTATAGGTAATTTGAGCACCATGTACATTACAGAAATTCAGTGTGTAATTCAGTGAGTGCACTAATAAGATCTTCGGCACTGAGTAGAGTGCTGTCATTCATATGTTCATAAGGTATCTTTCAAGAGTAGAGGAAAAGAATTAGTGTATATGTTTTTATGTAACCATGTAATTATCTAAAAACAATTTCTTTTAATTTTTGGTTTCAGCTGTCCCATTCAAAGTCATGTTCAGCCCTGCCAGTATTAGAAGGGTCTGATGAAAATGCAAGTGTCTTCCAACCCTCAGACTCTAGGTGGCAGTCTTTGTCGACCTGCTGTATCATCCGTGTCAAATGCTTACACAACAATTGTATAGAGGGAAATGTATATAAAAGTTTATTAGTAAGTAAATCCATTAATGAAGATAATTAATGATGTAATTATCTGGGTATTACTTGTATTTTATTATATTTTATACTACTTTTTAATCACCACAAGAAATGACACTTTCAAAATGAGAATTGAGGTTTACTTTTTCTTTTACAAATATTAGACAGTACAAAGTATACACTTTCCTGTGACTCTCCTTCAAACACCCCAAATTAATACACAGAGAAATGATAACTGTTATCATTTTGGGATTGTCATATTGTCCCCTTGCTGGAGCTAAAAATTTTTTGATATAATTTTTGTCATCTCTATTAGGAAAAATGTCAATTGAAGTATAAATTTAAAAAACTAGAATGACCAATTGGAAAGATGTTAATAAATTTAAGTAATGTAAAATGGCTGGGCTTCTGATAGTTTCAATTGTGAAATTAGGTTTAAGACATTTTGTTTATATGTTGCCCAAACTTTCTGCAAAAATGTCATTCTGCAATGGAGGATAGCTCAATTCCAAACCCCCTTTTGAAAAAAGGACCCTTTATTATGGTAAATTGCGCATGCTTTAGAAGACCTAGCACTTATTGACTGAATGCTACTGACATTAATTTGATATTCATGTTTTTTATTGTAACAGGTGTCACATGATGATCGTACGGAAATAGTCATACGCAATGCCCTCATCAAGCACAATTTAACCGTCAAGGAGAACGAGGTCTCGTTGTATTCATTAGTACAGTGTCTTCCAAGTGGAGGTATGTTTATTAATGTTTAATTATGTTCTTATTTAAATTTATTTTCATATGACTGTCAATACATTTTAAATAAACATTGTTTACATACAAAATAAGTTTTTGGTACATGGTAAATTGTTGTTCTTTATATACAGTATACTTAAGAGTATATCATATAAAAAACTTGAATAATATATAATTATAAGTTTGTGTGAGTTGAGTAGGTATATGAGTTGTCATAGCATCGACAAAAACTTAAACAGCAACAATGAAGCATCATTATCACTACAACTATTATCATCTTCATTACATTTTCATTTTATCATCATTATCCTCCTCATCTTCATCATCGTCATTTCTATCATCATCATCGTCGTCGGCGTCGTCATTTCCATCATTATAATTTTCTTTATTAACATTAATTACATGAGCATCAGCAAAAACCACAACCAAGCATCATCATCACTATTATCTCCATCTTTTCATATTGTGATTATCACCATAATATTAACATTGACTATCATCATCTGAAAATCATCAATAATAACATAATCTCCATCACCCTCGTCATCATCATTGTCTTCTTATCGTCATTGCCACTGCTGTCTCCTTTATCTAATCAATTGTCTTGAGCTATGTAAATGAAATAACCATCAAATACATTTTAAAAATATTTATAAAATTTCATTTATAAAATCATTTCAGAGCTTGTTATACCCGATAAAGGAAATGTTTTCTATGCCATGAGTAGATCGGTTGAGTCGCCAACATTTATTCTGAAGAAAAAATTTGAAGATGTAAGTCACAAGTTGAATTCAAGTGCAATGTCTGTGTCAGGAACTGTATTACGCATAAAGAAACTCAACAAACGATCACGTATCAGAAGAAACAGTATGGACTCATCTTCATGGTTATGAAAAAATGAGTTGAGACCAAGTCAAATGCGGTACTGACCAAATTGACATAGATAGTGAGTACTCCGGATGCAGTTATGTTTTTTTTAAACCAAAACAGTTGTACTCTGAGAAACTCAGGTCGTCATGATATCTATTATTTGTTTAAATTTTTTTTTGGTTTGTAAAATTGTATAGCACCCTCTATAAATTGTATTATTGGCGAAAGTCAGCAACTGAAATCTTATGATCTTTTCCATTCAGTTTGTTTTTGAAGTGAAATACAATCAATGTTGATAGAATATGTATGTTAAGTGAGGCTGACAATTAGGAATAATTAGGAACCATGAGGTTTATAGGGTTTACTTTTTGTAAACATATGAAGAATGTTAAATGAGGCTGAATATTTAAAATATAATTGAAATGTAGATGCATTTCAGTTGTTTCATGCCCTGTGGAACTCCAATTTTCACTTCTTTTCTTAAATGAGAATATTGAGGAGAGCAAGTGGTTTGTGATATGTTAAAACTTGAGCTTCCAACCCCAGTATTATATACAGTAGTCGATATAATGAATAGACAACTAAATATGATTAGTATATAAATATATAAAAAGGACTAACAGAAAATATTATTATTTATATATCAATCATTTATTCCGTTGAACATTCAATATTCTAAGAATGTTGTAATAGCATTATTTGTATTCTAGCATGAATATGAGGCTTGTGAAAATATAGCTATTACACAGTTGCACTGATTCTATTTTATCAATGAATCGTAAAGATTCCTTTCCAATGAAAATTTCAAATGTCTGCAATGTCACTTGTCAGAATCTAAATGGTCAATTTGGGGTGGGGGGGGGCTGTCTTTAAAAGTTTATCTGCAATTTGATTCAATAATAGCATTATTTGTATTCTAGCATGAATATGAGGCTTGTGAAAATATAGCTATTACACAGTTGCACTGATTCTATTTTATCAATGAATCGTAAAGATTCCTTTCCAATGAAAATTTCAAATGTCTGCAATGTCACTTGTCAGAATCTAAATGGTCAATTTGGGGTGGGGGGGGGCTGTCTTTAAAAGTTTATCTGCAATTTGATTCAATAATTTACTAGCATTTTAATGTGTGGTGGGAAGTGCTTGTTTCCTCATTCAGCAAAATGGTCTAAAAACCAACCAGCAGAGGGGAAACTAAAAAGGTTTTTTTTTAATGATTCAAGTAATGAGTGTGTTAGGTAAAAAAAAATAATGGATTATTATACATATGCCGGAGATCATATTTTGTAAAGAATGTGATGTTCCAATGTATTTGGATTTTTAAATACTTTATATTTATTCATAACAAGAAAATTTGTACTAGGAGATTCCTTAGCGGCAGGCATAATTTTTTTTCATAGTGTGCTACCAGTCAAAAACTAAAATTTAATTCGTATTTGAAATTATATAGCGGCATTAGGTTGTAAAGCAAGGTATGAAAAATGTATAAGTCTCACCTAACAGGTTTATTCAATAATAAATGTCAATTCCAAAGTTGAGCTGTACCCTAATGGTTACGGTCTTCGCATTCCAATACTGTACCAAGATTATTACCTCAAGTCTCAAACAAATTTTAGATTCCTTGTGATATAGTCATGATTAGACTTAAGCCCTATTCAGGCTTTTAGGTTTAACAGAGTAGCAAGTTCAACTGAGCAAGTTGTGTGCGTACCATATTAATGGATAATCCTCTTTTGCATACTGTGTGCTCAAAAGTTAAATTTGGACCAGTCTATCTTCAAATGTGGGTTGCTCATTTGTACTGAAATTTTGTGTGTATGCTGAATAATAATAATAATATTTAGCTACAGTCTCCATAAAAAGCAACTGCTTATTTGAGGCAGTACGATTTGGATAGAGTTACCCTTCGTCTTGGATAAAATTAATCCAGTGAAAACTTGGCTTTTAAGTTTTAGAGTTTACTGAGCAAGATTTCATGAGAAAGAAATTAAATAAAATTTATACAAATCCAGAAGTGAAATATCAATGATTACAGTTCATATGTTGAAATTCATTTTTTTCCAGAAATCAGTCATTTTAATTTTTAGAAATATTATGTTATTGAAGATTTTTGTAAATATTATAATTAATAATGTGTATTTGTAAAAAAACACATACAGAAGTGTAAATCGAACAATATGTAAATAAAATAGTATCAATCAATGTTGAATGTGATATTGTACAAACTATTTTAATATTAACACAATAAGGTGTGAATATTTGATAACATTCTCCTTGTTTATATAATGTTGTGCAAAATGGCTTTAAAGCCATGCTGCATTGATGTACAGTTTGTTTATAGAATTTCATATATTATGATTTAAAATTTTATATTGTGTCCTTTTAATATCAGTGGGTTGTTGTGATGTCCATTAATTGCTTGGTGACAATACATTAAGTCCTGTCCAGACTATCAAATTTCATTTGACAAAAACATGCGACATGCCTGAATATGGTCATGATGACATCACATCATGACCATATATAGCCACATCATGACTATATATGGACATACTACAGGTTTTTGTCAAAGAAAATTTGATAGTGTGGTCATAGCTTTAGTATGAATAAATACATTTGAATGCAAAATGAATTTAGAGAAAATGTTTCACACTAGATCCAACTCATAGTTTCATTTGGTGCTGATATTGTGACTGAATTCTCCAACAAATTTGTATGCAAATACTTTCAGAAGGTTATTTTTTTATTTAGTGTGTTCGAATAGTGTACTTGATTATGCAAATGTGTGTTGCTTAAGTGAATAGCTTCCACTCCACTTTTTATTAAGAGTTGGTGTACACACCCTGTCTTTCATTCAATTTTGAACTTCTAGTCAACTTCTGTATACATTTTGTTTACATATCAGACTTCTTCCAGTCCAATATACTGTTGGTACATATAGACTCCAATAAACAAAGGAATCTATTCTGTGTAAATATGTTTCAATGTATGGCGATCAATATAGGATTATTCTTGTGCAAGCACACTACTCTCACTACATTTCCAATCAATTATTTATTTTTTGAAAATCTGTCTTGATTTTTTTAAACTGCAATTGTACAGTACCGTAAACTATCACCATAATTAGGTTGAATTGGCTACTGTTGTATTGATATTTATTAAATAAAAAAGGGGATCTCAACTGTATTATAACATGGGCAAAGTTTGTAGATTGAATTATATTGAAGGTCCAAACGCAGTGATGAATCTAGGGAGTAGGTGAATAGGGTGGGTGGCTAGCCATCCCCCCTTCGTTTACCATGAAAAAAAATGGTCACACTTGTCTTTGTGTGGGCGTGTGTGTGTGTTTTTGTATGCTTCTTGTGTACACATTACCTTGTAGTATACTTGTAGTAGGCTACTCTGATAAAAGTTCAAGCTCAACTTCTTTTCATATGCCATCTAAGAACCTCTAGCTGTCTACTAATTTAAAAAAAATCTATATATATATATATATATATATATATATATGTATATGTACATATATGTGGCAAAGACAAGCCAAACCAGTCACTCGTCGCAAATCATGTTTCAGAGAAAATGGCTAAAACATGCTGGAATGTCAAATTTTTATAAATCTATTTTATTGTACTAAACTAACCTTTATAAATCTGCACATCATTCTATGCTGTTATATTCCTCATTTTCAATGTTAAAACAATACGTTTTAAGGATTTAAAGATAGTTTCTGCATGAGAAATGCCTGAAATCATGAATAATTTCTCATATATTGTTCTTTAAACAGCTGTGTGGTTAAACGCTTGTAACTTCATAAGGAAATGTCCAATTTGAATGATTTTTTTACCATTTTATAGCTATTATTTTACTATCTAACACTATTAATAACTCAAAATCGATTTTTGCGACGGGTGACCGGTTTGGCTTGTCTTTGCCACATATATGTATGTATATTAGTTTTATCAGAACTTTTATATGCACACGTATTTGCCTTACTAATACAAATGGCAAATCGGAGCCTATGTCGGCAAGTGGTCTCTAGTTCTTTCAACAAATCAATCATCTGAAATCTATTCCATATCTTTCTTAAAATATATAAATTAGGCCTTGTAATTTTTAATTAAAAACATTTGTTTTTGTTTAAATAATGCACAATGTATTTGACATAATACTATATATGTAGTAGGCTAACATAAATACTAAAAGTTGATTATTTGAATGCAAATAAAAATATATTTTGCTATGTTTACAAGTTGCCATTGGTTCCCTTTATATAAACAATTATATTGTTCATCGTTGGGTTTGGTTATACTATTCCACGGCATTATCTTGTCGTTTCTATTAGTATAATGTACTGTATTGTGTAGTGAGAAGCATTAACTCTTTGTTATTATAATTTCATTTGACGTTTTTAAAGATGTACTGTCCCTTGAAAATGACTAAAATCATAAAAAATAATTTTTAAATTAACTTTTGCTCATTTTGTAGTAACATACAGTACAAATTATTAACTTGAGCATAGAAATTATTAAATTAAAAAAATGTGTTCCCTGATTTTTTTTAACTTGATAATTATAGTAAAGATAATAAAACTCTTCCAGTGACTGGAAGTGTTTATATCATTTTTTTGCTGTAAAATGATGGTTTTTATGTGTAAGCATTTTTTAAATACACTAATTTCTATGTTCAAGTTGATAATTTTTATGTTACTTCAAAATGGGCAAGTAAATTTCAAAAATGATTTTTATGATTTTTTTGTTATTTTGTTTTTAGCAAGGGACAGCACATCTTTAATGGTTATAATCAGTACTGGTTATTATCTAAAACATCTGTATATTTATGAAAATAACAATGATGAACATCAAAAATTGAAATTAAGTATGTCAATAAATGGTTTTTCAGGGAAAGAACAACAAATGACTTTCTAATTAATTGATTGTAGTACTTGTATTCTGTTGCATATATATGCAAATAATGTATATATATATACAATATATAATATATATATATATAATATATAATTTATTTAAATTTTTACAGTATTATTGAAACAGGGTTTAGTGTTTATCTCTGTTATATCATTATTTACTTATAAAAAGCATCCCTTTGGCGATCTCGTCTAGTCGTCTATTGCTGATAAGGAGAGGGCGTATCATTGCTGCGAAGCAGCCAATTCATATTCTTGACAGCAATTTGACCTCTGAAAGGTAATAGTTTGTCAAAAAACAAGGGCCTAAGACGACTGAAAAGCAGAGTTTCCTTCTTTCTTTCTGCCGGTTAAAATCAATTACTTTAGGCGACGTTTGTAGACTAACCAACCCGTACCAACGTCCGCATGTCGCGCTAGCCTTATCCTACTCTAGGCCTAGACTAGCTAGGATGATAGGCCTAGCCTTGAAGGGACGAAGATCCCAATGAAAAACAACGTCGCTCCTTGATAGCTAACATTGTTTATTTAACATCACAATAATGTAATTCATTATTAGATCTGTAGTTGTTTTTTGAATTGTACTCCACAAATCTCAGCCGATACCTCGAGTAACGTCTCATATCTATTGTCGTGACGTCATGGCTCGCACTTGTGATCGATGGCTCGCACTTTGGCAACACTCTTTGGCAGTCAACTCGCCCCTAGAAACCCGCCCTTGCAAACTTGCCCCATAAAAAAATGTACACTTCCTAGACCATGCAGTCTTCAAAATAAAAATTGTAACCTTTGGTAATCAACTACATTTTCCACATACATAGAAATTTTTGAAACTTTATTAAAAAAAAAACCTAAACCATAATTCACCACTATAGACACTTTTGACAAAAATGAAAAATTACGACTTTGTTACCCAATGAGAAGTGTTCTAATATAGACAATGGGTCGTGTCTCATATTATTTCATTATTTTCACTTGACTCGCATAAATGATTTTGTTCGAAGAACATTTATATGCAGTTGTACTTCGCAGCACTTCACTTGCAATTTGCAATTTCTAGTATTAATCTTTGTTATTTGCCGTAAATCAAGGACTAGTGCTGTCTAATATGCATGCGCATGAGTGTGAACAATTAGTGCTCTTATCTGATTGGATTTTCCAACAAAGCCTCAGTGGCCTATTTTTGAGGCGTCTGCATAGATAGGAGGAAGTATCGTGTTCGAATCCATTAGGGCACACATTGTTTTACACTCGCAGATTATTCTTTAATGTTTAACATTTAAATATATATTTTTACAGCATTACTACAATACGATTTAGATATAATAATCCCATTACAGTATTTACTTATAAAAAGTACCGTATCTCTTCGGAGATCTCGTCTTATCGTCAATTGCTGATAAGAAGAGGGCGTGTCATATTGATCTCTGTTATTTATCATGAATTGAGGAATAGTGCTGTCTACTCTGTCTCTTATACACATCTAGATGTGTATAAGAGACAGCCTATTTACAGATCCGTAAAATTTTGCCTTTAGAAACAAAGTGTGGTGGGGGTGTATTCTAAGATTATCATAAATGAAAACAGCATAATTATTATTTTTAGTAGAAATGATTGATTAATTGATTTATTCATGATCACGATGATGATTATGATGACGATCGACGATGATGTATTTATGGTCTACAATAGTATAGCATTGTTAACGGGTGGTTAGTTACTAAATTATAGTCACGGGCAGCAGAAAAATGATAGCATACACGCACAATGGTGTTTTTTAACACCATTTCCGTAATATAAAACCTCAGATTAATTTAGGCCCATATAAATGCCTGCGTGAGATTTCTTGTAGTATACATTCTAACCTTAACACCAACAGCATCATTAATTGTAATTGAATTTTAGACCTTTCCAAACTTTTGAAATATCATTAGTATAATATAAAATGGCTGATTCTAGGGAACCAATCCGCGTTATGATGTGGTCGGCACCAAGATGTATGTCAACGGCAATCGAACGTTCTATCCTCACTTCAGAAGACGCTGAGGTTTTCAATGAGATGTACTGTGCAGTCCATCACTTTGGTCCGTGTTCGTCACATTTTCCAATTCGACTCTCTCCGTACTTCTCCTACCAATGGGTCAAGGATGAACTCGAGAAAAATTACCCGGGTAAGAACGTAGTTTTCGGCAAAGATTTTGCATACGCTCTTGACGGAGACTATAGATCCTTACCGAAAGGATTTACTCATACCATTTTAATTCGCAATCCAAATTCTGTCTTTAACTCTATGAAACGTGTAATTAAGAAGTCGCTTTTTCTGAGGTGGTTTTCAAATAGAATAGAAACGCACTTTCCAGATACCTTGCTGTTTAAACACCTTTGGGATCTATATACACACGCAAGAGACAATCTTCAGCAGACTCCCATTGTCATTGACGCCGATGACTTTGCGAAAAACCCAGAAGCAATGATGCAATTATACTGCCACAAGACAGGAATACCGTTTAGAAAATCGATGCTAAAATGGAAGCCAACAAATATATGGAGTATAAACTGGCACTGTTCCTATGCACTGAGTTTCGCTGGTTGGTGGCTAGGTTATTATACCAGTCTTTTGTCGAGCTCTGGATTTCGGCAATCGAAAAAAACTGATGATTTTGTTGAACTTGATGCAACAGACGATGAGGCACGCCGGCTGGCGTCGAAAAATATGAAGTATTACGATATGCTCTATGCTAATAGACTGGTGTTACATGATCAATGTCTTTAAGAAGACATGCTATCTGTTGTTCGAACCTGTAGGTAGCCAGGGACGGATCCATGAGAAATCTGGATAGGGGCCATGTGAAGTGCAAAGCACTGGGGATGGGGGTTGCTTGTGTTTGAGATATTTGTTTAGAAATATTTTACTATCACATTGATACATCGAATTTAAATCGATTTTTTTTTTTTTGGATGATGGGGGAGGGGGTGAGGTGCATGATATCTATGGCTTCCTGGATCCTCCCCCTGATTACAGTAAATGCTTTAAATAGCGTTGATATCAGAGTTTTTAAAACAAGCATTATTTTGTTTTTATAAATCTAACTTCGAAGTATTTAACATTATTAAGACCTAGCCTATGAATGCAAATATGCAATAACATAATTTTGTATGTTCGATACGCTACCATTAATTAAGAAAATATTTTGTTTTTAGCTTTTTAATTTAATACACAATAAAATGAAATATGATTTGAAATATTTAATATTATATAAGACCAACAAATCTGCACTAACATGATTTTGTATTTTCGATATCTTATTCGTATTGAATATTACATAGGCCTACTATCTTAATAGTTTAATGTATATGAATCAAGAATTTAGTCGGCATGAAACTGGCTATAGATTTACTGTAACAAATGTGCCTTGGAATTCTTATTTTCTTTAATCACATAAAACATTTGCAAAAGGAACGATGGAAAGCAGGTAATTACGAAAAAAATATATTGAACTTATATGAATTAAACAGAAATTCAATTAAAAAAACAAACCAAAAGAACACAGGTATCTTAAAATTGTAATTGTCTTTTGCGATTAATTTTTAAAGTTTGCTTTGGGATGTTTGTTTCTTCGTTTTGATATTGTGATGCGGCGAAAATTGTTCGTTCTTTTTTGTAATTGTGTTGTATTGGGAAATACAATAAGAGAATTTATTCATGATTAAGCATTTAATTGTTTCATTTGACACTTAAATTTAGCATTTTTGTACATGATGATGATAATGATGGTGATTAATGATAATGATGATAAGAGTGATAATGATGGTGATTGAAGATGATGACGAGAATGATAATGATGATGCCTATGTGAGGAATGATTATCATTAAGGAAGAATTAAAGGAGTTATCCTCACCATCATTACCCATCGTCATTAGCATCCCCACCATATCATCATCAACCATCATTATCATCACCATCATCTTTATAATCCCAACCACCACCATCATCGTAATCATCATCACCAACACCATTATAATTATAATTATCATCATCAAAATAATAATAATAAAAATGAAAATAATAATAATAATAATAATAATAATAATATTAATAATAATAATAATAATAATTATTATTATTATTATTATTATGTTATTTATTTTGTGTTGTCTTCATTACAATTATTGTTTCGTTTATGATAACAAATAATATACAATCCACTATGTGATAAAAATTACAAAGTTCTTACATCAAATGGTCAAAATATTTCTCAAATACTAGTTTAAAATAACGTACCGTACTTTAGTGTGTTTACACCTACTTGTATCATCGCTCTTCAGACTGGACACTTAATAAAATTTAATATAGAAGCTCTTTTGTTAACCATTTGATACCATACTTGGTTATTTAAAATACGATAGCCCTACTATTAAAACAGGTATATAGGCCTACAGTCTGGTATCAAATGAAGGCCACGGTATAGGCATTTGCATTACACTAATGAGTTTACTTATAATCCGCCTGCATTTTTAAAACAGACTGTTTTAAATTAACCACATTCCAAGTCTGTATTCATTTGCTTCATAATCATCCATCTATCATCATTAGTCTGATATTATACATCAAACATGGCAAATAATAACAAGCTAGTCCGCGTTATGATGTGGTCGGCACCAAGAAGCATGTCAACAGCAATCGAACGTTCTATCCTCACTTTAGAAGATGCTGAGGTTTTCAATGAGATGTACTGTGCAGTTCAGCACTTCGGTTCATGCTCGTCGCATTTTCCAATTCGACTGTCTCCGTACTTCTCCTATCAATGGGTTAAGGATGAACTCGAGAAAAACTACCCGGGTAAGAACGTAGTTTTCGGGAAAGATTTTGCATACGCTCTTGACGGAGACTATAGATACTTACCGAAAGGATTTACTCATACCATTTTAATTCGCAATCCAAATTCTGTCTTTAACTCTATCAAACGGGTAATTAAGAACTCGTTTTTACTGAGGTGGTTTTCAAATAGAATAGAAACGCACTTTCCAGACACCTTGCTGTTTAAACACCTTTGGGATCTATATACACACGCAAGAGACAATCTTCAGCAGACTCCCATTGTCATTGACGCCGATGACTTTGCGAAAAACCCAGAAGCAATGATGCAATTATACTGCCACAAGACAGGAATACCGTTTAGAAAATCGATGCTAAAATGGAAGCCAACAAATATATGGAGTATAAACTGGCACTGTTCCTATGCACTGAGTTTCGCTGGTTGGTGTCTAGGTTACTATACCAGTCTTTTGTCGAGCTCTGGATTTTGGCAATCGAAAAAAACTGATGATTTTGTTGAATTTGATGCAACAGATGATGAGGCACGCCGGCTGGCGTCGGAAAATATGAAGTATTACGATATGCTCTATGCTAATAGACTGGTGTTACATGATCAGTATCTTTAAGGATATATGCTATCTATTGTTCAAACCTGTCGGTAGCCAGGGACGGATCCATGATAAATCTGGATAGGGGCCACGTGAAGTGAAAAGCACTGGGGATGGGGGTTGCTTGTGTTTGAGATATTTTTGTTTAGAAATGTTTTACTATCACAGTGATACATCGAATTTAAATCGATATTTTTTTTTTGGATGATGGGGAGGGGGTGAGGTGCATGATACTTGTGGCTTCCTGGATCATCCCCCTGCTTACAGTAATTGCTTTAATAGCGTTGAAATCAGGGTTTTTAAAACAAGCATTATATTGTTTTTATAAATTAAACTTAGAAGTATTTAACATTATTAGGACCAGCCTATGATTACAAATATGCAATAACATAATTTTGTATATGCTACTATTAATAAAGAAAATATTTTGTTTTTAGCTTTTCAAATCAATACACGATAAAATGAAATATGATTTGAAATATTTAATATTGTTTAAGCCCAACAAATCTACAATAATATGATTTTGTATTTTCGATATCTTATTCTTATTGCATCCAGTGTTTTAACTTTCGGATTGAATATTCCATACTATCTTAGTAATTTAGTGTACCGTATATGAATCAAGAATTTAGTCGGCATGAAACAGGAAATAAGTTTACTGTAACATATGTGCCTTGGAGTTTTTATTTTCGTTAATCACATAAAACAATTGCAAAAGGAACGATGGAAAAGCAGATAATTACGAAAAAAATATATTGAACTTCCATGAATTAAACGGAAATTTAATTTAAAAAAAATAAAAATAAAAATATAAAATAAAAAACACAGGTATCTTTAAATTGTAAACTTTGTGGTGTTAGTTTCTTCGATTTAATATTGTTGAAGTGGCGAGAATGTTTTGTTCTTTTTTTTTCCAATTGTGTTGTATATGAAAATACAATAAACGAATTTAGTCATGATTAAACATTTACTTGTTTCATTTGACGCCTGAATTTACGTAGCATGTTTGCACATGATGATGATAATGACGGTGATTAATGATAATGATGATAAGAGTGATAATGATGGTGATTGAAAATGATGATGATGATGATGATAATGGCTGTGTGAGGAATGAACAGGGGCGGATCCAGAGATGTCCAAAAGGCTGTCTCTTATACACATCTAGATGTGTATAAGAGACAGCCCCTGACTTTAGTGTAGTTATTTTAGTGAGACACTGACAAATTGTTTGGTGAGCAAGATTGTGTAGAGCTTTAAAAGTTAAACAGCCAAATTGATATCAATATCTGTCATAGAAAGGAAGGGTCTTAGCACAAGAGAAGTGGAAAGAAGAAGGAAGATTAAGTAGGATGCGAATAGCAATGACACCCGAGTATATAGTCTGCTCTAAGATCCGCCACAATGCACTTTACACAGAAGAATATTACAATAATAATATAATATGTCGCTCTTATATAGCGCTTTATGCACAATGCCTCTAACTAAGCGCTTCAAATTACATTGGACCAAACATATATGGAACACATACTCAGCTCCCTGAGGAGAATTCCATAATATTGCAGCTAGTAATCAGCGCAGTTGTGTTCGAACCTACCAGGTACCCACTTGTACACCTGGGTGGAGAGCTGTCTCTTATACACATCTAGATGTGTATAAGAGACAGCGTACCTTAGACCTAAACAAAATAAAATAAAACTATATAAAAATAAATTTTCTGAAAACATCAGTATAAATTAAAGTCATTATTTAAAAGCAAATCATAATTGAACTCCTGCTAACTCACCCATAACCGATACAAATTAAGGTCAATTTGGCAGAAAAAGAAAAAGAACTTTAATATAATTAAATTATAAGAATTTAAATAAATCAAATAATCAAAGACGACTGAAAATAGGCCTACATATCAAAATATGTCATATGTCATCATATATATTATCAAGGTGTTGAAGAGTCAGTGATTTAAAATGAATATTATAAAAAATAATAATGAACATCTGACATTTTCTGGGAGACCGTAAAAAAGCTTTATTAAAATGAAAAAAGGGGCATTCAAACGTTTATAATGATGCGAGAAAATTGTGAAATGAATTTTAATAGAGTGGTCGTTATAACTTAACTTGGACGTATTAGAAATATAAAAAGTCCCCCCTGCATCCTCCTTTGGATTGTTGATTTTATCACAGAACGGAAACAAAGAGTATATTACAAAGGTATCCATTCTGAATGGGTAAATTTCATACCATTCGGCCCTATCCGCTTTGAGTCTTGAGAGACTCTCTAACCGCAGATATTCTCTCTGTAATCGTTTTGCTATCAAATCATCTAAATACTGGTTTCCGAAATCTCATAATACTCACAATATGTCAAAACTGTCTTTCCTTGTATGCCTATAATTTTGTCGTTTAAATGTCCAGTGTTTGTCTTTCGTCTTGTGCAATAGCAATATAAACATTTTTGTAATTGAATAATTGTCTTTATACGTTATGATTCCCTGCAAATTGTTTGTGTAATTTGTGCAATTTTGATTTTTTTCTCTTTAATAATAATAATAATAATGATAAACAATATCAATTATACAATGAATGATTTCCTTTTTAATGTACTAATTTTTCTCAATTCAGTTCTGTGGACTGCTATAAAAATGTGTTTTGTTGTGGTTTTTTTAATTGAATAAAGATACCTTAATATCATAATCTATACAAAACAAAACAATACAAAAAATTGGTAATGAAATTACAGGAGATGGAGATATTATAAAGGTCAAAGTCTGCTTAATTAATGTATAGAGATGCTGATCTCCGCATTCTCAACAGTAGTGATAAGGTTTTTCATGGCTCAAAAATCAACAAAAGAGCATTTTAGACTAAAGCCTTGTAATGCAAATGAATGTCTTATTGATGACGAAGTCTTACCACAATCAATGGTGAGATTTGGTGTTGAAGTCAAAACAAGAAGCACCGCAATACTTCCATAAAAATCCTATGGTAAATTCGGCTTCAATTTAGGCTGCCACGCACTAAATTTATTAGAATATTAAAAATTCGAAGCCAGGACAATAGTTTTTATATTTGTAAATAATATTAGTATGCCTAGACAAATATATTTTCATATAGTTAACATGCATAATATTAATCTTAAATGTATACAGGTGTGCCCCCCAACCCCCGCCGGGGAGTGCTGGGCCCCCTTCCCCCGAGGAGAAAAACCACAATTCGTCGAGGACGTATATATTTGCATTTTCTCCATATTATTACACTATAATCGATTAAATAAGCCTTCGAAACAATTAAATCATGATATTTTTCGAGGCTTGGCCCCCGTAGGACATTTTCGAAACATTTTGGGCGACGCTCGACCATGCCCACTTTTTTCGTCGGAGACATCGAATCCCCCGTCGAGCAAATCCTGGCGCCACTCCTGAATGTATACTTAATTACTATTTCAACCAGAGTGGAGTAGTAATTAAGTTCGAATAACATTGTTGACAATAAGATCCCACTAAATTATTCTGTTATTAAAGCTGGTACCCTGAGTAGTATCATTTGCACTTACCGCACTCTCACTACAATGTTACTCATGAAGCACTGAACGTGCTGGTATGCCTACTTCCGACAGTTGTAGTAAAGTATGAATTTACACACTACTCTAGTGGATATTTGTTTTCATTATTCAGATGAATTCATTATTCAGGCCTACAAAGAGCACCATAGTACTACTAAGTCAAAAAATTATCCAACAAATCACAAAGTGTCCGTACATTAGGGCAGAAGTTATATTTTTGGACCGAATATACTCTGTATTGATAGCTCTATCCATGTCTTAACCACTGATCTCTCATTAGCTGGATTGCTCATTGGCTGGTTTTAGTGAGGCCACCGACACCATGTTGGAGGGCTTAAGAGATGTATCTGTTTAGACACGTTTCTTTTGGCATTTGTTTAAATTATTGTTAAAAATAACGATTCTTGCAATATTTTGTAATAATAAATTTAACGTAATGATTATTTTTCAAATTATCCAACAACTTGATGTGATGGTTATATACTCTTTGCTGTTTATGCAATTTTAAAAAACGCAAGCGAAGTTATTTGCATTGTTAGTGATCGATGTCACTATAACAATGCGACTTCACTTCACTCGCATCGAGTGGTTAAATGATTTGAAAAAAATTCTTGCGTTAAATTTAAAGTTATTATTGAAAAGTATTGCAAGAATAATTATTTTTAACAATAATTTAAACAAATGTCAAAAGAAACTTGTCTACACAGATACGTCACGTAGGCCCTCCAACATGGTGTCGGTGGCCTCACTTTTTTTCTGTACAAGGATTGGCCAATGAGCAATCCAGCTATTACAGTAGAGACCAGTGGTCTTAATTCTTTATAAAACTAACAAACTATAAAAGAAAATGAATAATCAATAAATGAGGTACAGTATTCTAAGAAAGTCAACACATGGCTCAAGTTCTGAAAAAATTTAAATTCTTCTTGTTAATTTTCATTGTTATAAAAGAAGCTTAAAAGTTGATGACGAAGCATTCTCACTGTAGTTTGTGCTTGTTCATGAAAACACACACACA
>NW_022753119.1:356238-364812 GCF_011630105.1 Anneissia japonica
TCAGCCTAGGTTCCTATTATGAGTGCTTTGAAAATACACAAAAAATCTGCAACTTTGTTACTCTTACAAATTCACAAACGGCCTGAACAAATTCCCAAGATCTCAACAAATTCCACCTACATAGATCTCTGTAACATATCACAATTTTGTTTCGTGACAGGCGAGTTTCTTCATTAATAAGCTCATAGGCCCTTTGCGAAATTGCGACTAATATAAAACCATCTGCCCAAATGACCTTATTCAGCATTTTTATGTTGTCTCTTTGATGCTTGTTGTCTCTTGAATATTTTTTTCTTTTGTGAATATTTTTAAATATGTGAATGTCATATTCTTCATGTATTGATTTTATCTGTAAAATAACATACAATCTGACCTTATCAGTCACGATTTGTTATTAGTTTGGATTGAAATATTTTAGTATTTAACCTAATACTCTGGATAGTAAACAGCCTAGCTTCAACTGATTTTCCAGTAACACACGGTATTTTAACCTACGCATTTTAAAATAAAATGAGATTTCACTAAACATAAACACAAAGAAATGAATTGACTAACCATTAAAGGCTTGGCATGATGAAAATTTAATAACTATTATTTTTTCATATAACTTTAATTGTCTATTTGATGTAATTTTCTATTTCAAAAACTTGAATTAAATTTAGTTTTCCCATATTTTTGGAAATCCTTAAGCCATTTATAAATTAATATTTATATAAATCTTGAAAGACATCATGCAAATAGTCCTCCTGTGGGGAAAAAGGAGAATGAAGGGCTTAATTTAAAAATCATAGTAAATGAACATATTTAAGGTACAGTAGGCCTACAGTATCAAAATTAACATTTTTTTACATATTTTTTTAAATTTACATAATTTTTGCCTATTCTTATTTAAAATAATATTTATAACTGTTTATGGAATAATAAATAATAATAATTGTTAAGACCTCTATGCGCTTAAAAGATTTTTACCCCCGGTCATTGGGTCAACCACATATGAAACACATACTCAGGTCCCTTGGGAGAATTCTATAATGTTGCAGCTGTCATCGGCACATTTTTGTGTTCGCACCTACCAGGTACCCACTTGTACTCCTGGGTGGAGAAAGACGAACGTAGTTAAGGTGCTTTGCCTAAGGACACAAGTGAAATACACAGTGAGGGATTGAACTCTGACCTCAAGGGAGAGAAGCAGAACCGCAACCACTGTGCCAAACCAACAGCAACATGGCAATACAACATTACGTGCCTTTATCTCTACCAATCAATGTATAGGAATCTCAGATTGCCAATAAACATGAAGTAGGCATTTTATTACATGATGTATTCATTACCTGTTACTTCTATTGTTGTGCCTGTGATGTAGCCACTTTGGTCCGATGCCAGGAACAGGCAAGCCTCAGCAACTTCAGACGGCTCACCCATTCGCCCAGCAGGAATCATCTTCTTCATCTGAATATATACATTGATTACTATTAGTATTAATCAAAATATTTGTAGTGGGACATTAAGCCAGTAGGCAAACAGTTCATTTCATTCGTTAAATGCTTAATGATTATAAAATATTTTTTGTGACTTATATCATGTATTACAGCCAACCAAAGGGGCAGATGAATTAGAATACATGTACATACATTTTACAATGCAACAGGATGCATAACAGTTATATGTGACATTTGTGTTAGCATATGGGATTGCCACTGTAAAGTAAAGTCAAATTATAGACAAAATGATATAAATCAGGATATTTGCATATCAGTAGGACAGCCGATAGGCGATTTGTCCGTTATATTGCGACTTTTCGATCTTACTTCCGCATTTGCTTTGCGCAGCGCCACCTATCGTTTCAAAGCGTAACCACGTTTTAGCGTCGCTTAGCAAAAATACATCAGCTGTATTTATAATTCTCATTAATAGATAAGGCCCGCCCATGGCTTCCTTATATGGTAACAATATTTCCTAATATGTCTAGTTTGCTAACCAATTGGGTTTTCTCGAAAAAACCTACGCTGGCCAGCGTGACCACTGCTTGGGTATTTACCCAAGATCTTGGGTATTTTGACTTGGTCTTGGGTTCTTGGGTATTCCGTTCAAATCCTTGGGTATTTTATTTTTACTAAGAAAATTAAATATTTTAGTCATTGAGGAAGAATTAAGAAGTAACAAAGTATATTTCAGTCCATTCAAGTAAGCAAAACTCAACGAAGTGCACATAACATTGTTAATTGACTGTTAATTGCTATAAATATGGGTTCAGAATTGTTTATTTGTGATTTGTGTTGCCATAGATCTTACCTAATTAATGCATTACATAATAAAACTTGATCACTGATCTACTGATAACACTGGCCGACTTAGGGCGTATTTTTCTATCTGTATTATCACCTCATGAATATTAATTTTAATAATTAACACAAACAATTACAATAAAAAATTGGTTTATAAATTAAACTAAAAGGGAAACTATGCATGCAAAAAACACATATTTTTTAAATTTTAATGCATTTTCAGGAAGCGTGGGTAATTTTGGGCAATTTTTGCTGAATCTTGGGTAATTTCGACCCAGACATTGGGTATATCAAAAATTGTGAGTGGTCACACTGACGCTGGCGTAAGCATTCACTGGTTGATGTTGACATAGGCGAAATAGTTAAAATCTGGTACGACTTGTCTATGAATTTATTTACAATTTTCTCCAGAGTCGGATTTGCGCCCCAGCTAATCAATATTTTTTTGAAGTGTTGATTTATCATGTTTAATCTTAATTTAGTCGGGTAAGACTTGTTTCAACTCTGATCAAAAATTGTTATTTATACTTCTAGGCCGTAAAATGCTAGGCAGTTTTTTGAGCATGTGAGCACGCGGTAGTGGTAGCTGAGCGAGAACTGATGTAGCACTACGGCAGGCTGCATTGCAGTGCGATCCATTGTATTATAGCGTCTGAATGCAAATGCATTCCATGTGTGTTAGTTTAGGATGGCTTATAAACCCAAACCTTGCACATATTTCTATATAATAATTATTCTATAATTACAGCAGGCCTAGGGATTCATGATTTTTGCCATTAATTTATGCTAGGGCCTAGGAGGGATGTTTCACAAAATAATATTTTCAGGCATATGACTTTGAGTGAGAAATATTTAATTAGTAAAAAATAATACCAAAGCATATCTCTTGATACATTGTATTCTAGTAGTATTAATTATTGTAATCTGCAAATATATTTTATTTTAGGGACATGAAATTGTAAATGAACTGTAAATATATTCAAACTTGGACGGTTGCAGACCAACAATGTCAGTTATGAAAGTGAATTTTTAAATGGTGACAAGGATTTATAACCACTGAACTCAGGTTCAGAATGACTCAAATCCCTCAGAAAGCCTGCCTAAGGGAAAAAAAACATGCTGAAAAACACTAGGCAGCACTATTTTAAATCAATATCAGTAATTAATATTGACTTTGCTTTTTAATGTTTACATTATGAAAACATGATCATTAAATTTATTTATAACATATTTAATAAGCCAAATAATGATGTTTGATGCTTATTGACCGTATAATGAATATTTTTCTTATAAGAAGCAGATTTTGTAATACCTGCATGAAATGTTGCTACCCCACTTCTACAGTAATAAGTTCCGGCCTATATTAAAGTCTCTCTCATGGAAATGTACCATATTTATATAACCTCTGAAGGAGTTTTCTTTAAGAAGATGGGGGAAGGGGTGTGGTATATTCCATATCATAATCATATGTATGTTTTTATATTTCATGTTAATATTTAGAAGCAGGTGTATGAAATGATTATTATTACAGTATTACAAATCATAGAGAAGGAAAATGATTTAATAAAAATAAAAATAAAAATGTTGTCTTGTTCTCCTTTATAAGTCCTGAAAATCACATATATTGAGTGAAATTGTGAATGATGAACTTGTGAAGGACGGTAATTAGTTCATGTAGGCCTACACTTGTCATCAAGCCAACAAGATACAGATTTCAGAAAGATTGGAGCCATTTTTAAATAGGCATTATCCTCGCTGCATATTTACGGGTACGCGAATATGCTAGGCCCCCCCAATGTGCGCGGCCTAGGCCTCAGCCTCGCATACGAATCGTAATAGAAACCAACAGAAATATTATCCATAAATTATAAAGTTGGAACACTAAATATGTAATAATATTCATTTTAATGGTATATATTTATTTCACACATATTAATTATTGGTGTAACAGACGGTCTTGGAAATGCTCTGTATAAATACGATCTTCCTGATTATGATCGCCGACGTTTCCAAAATGGAGTACACGCTACTGTTTGGGTCCAACGAAATGGAGGTACCCTTAGTTTCCAGAGTCGGATTTGCGTCCCAGCTACTCAATTTGTTATCTTAATATCCTAAATTATAGATTATAAATTTTTATAGCAGGGATTTTGAATTCATTTCTGATCAAATTTTTTTTCTATTTTAAATTAACGATTTTCTAGGGCACAAAATCGTAAAAATTGTGTACCACGAATTGTCCACTAAATTACACTTTATCGTTTCGGTCAAAATACACCAAAAGTATTTCACTGTATTGTTAAACTATTTATAAACATATTTCACCATTATTTTTGTTTTGTTAAGTAAGTTGTTTGATGAATTAACGTTTTTTCAAACACCACCAAATTTCAATAATTTGAACTAATTTTGAAAAATAGGGCGCCCTCTCCTATGCGAAATTTGACACGATTTTTCCAGTGGCTTTCCTACTGATATAAGAATACAGTTGGATGAATGCTGTTTACATTTCTAATTTGTATATGTCACTTAGACACTTGTTTACTTTTAAACATCATTAAATAGTGTCATCCTGGAAGAAAAGTTTTGACTGTCACCATTCTTCATGCATCTTAGTTTTAATATGAAAGGAAGAAACTTAACCCTAAGATTATGTCCCTCTTGCAACTGTACTCAACTGACATCAACCAACCTTAACAATAGTATTATTATTATTATTGTATATTTATATAGTGCATATCTAAAACTCTATGTGCTTAACAATTCCAAGTTAATCATTATTAATATGTTGAGAAAACACTCATTTCGCCTCAATAGTTCGACTAAAAGTTTCTCACAGTTGCTGGAAAGTTGCCAAAGGTCATATGATGTCAGTTGAGTTGCAAGGGCAACCTAAGCTTTAGCTTAAGTGATACCCACCATTGACACAACTTTTTCAGGTACTGTTTCTGTCATGGGTGTTTTTATGAAACCTGGAAGAACTGCATTGCAACGGATACCATGCCTACAAAATAAAAAAAATAAATTGACATGTATTAATAGTGTTGTACTTACAATTATTTAAATAAAAAAGTATTTTCCGAATAAAATAATAAGGACATGGTTGTGCAAATCCTCTCACCAGTTATTAGAAAGCAAGCACCTATTACACCATTTCCGAAAAGAAATGTAAATTTTAAACTTTATCTACATAAGTAAGGTAATAATCATCTAAACAAAAACCCCAAAATTTATGCTATTGAACAGGCTACCCAGCATAGTGAAAATTAAATAATAATTATTTATTTGATATAAGGAATTGAGTATTAATAGTAAAATTTTCATAAAAGATAAATAAATTAACACATGTGTAAAATAATGCAATCTTACAAGGCAAGTTCCTTGGCTGCTGACTTGGTTAGGCCTTCTACTCCTGCCTTGGATGCTGCATAATTACACTGTCCTATGTTGCCAACCTTGCCTGAGATGCTCCCTAAATTTATAATAGAGCCTCTCTCAACTCCTTGCTCTAGCATTGCAACACTGATTGCCTGAGTTACAAGGAATGTTCCCTGAAACAAATGATTATCCATTATACACTGTAAATAAATGACATGATGCAAAAACACAGGCTAGAAAACCAGGTTGTCCCACTTCTTGAGCGAGCCTGTTCTGAAAACTGAACCAACCCTCTCCTTGCATTAACTAGGGCACGTGGAAACCCACCTAAAAAGCTGTTGAAAATGTGCAGTATTTGAACAGATTTTGCACTACCTTCAAGTTTACTCTGATGACCTCATCAAAGCTAGACTCCTCCATAGACACCATAAAGCTGTCTTTAGTGATTCCAGCAGAGTTGACAGCAATGCATGGTGCACGACCATATAAGGACATGGTCTCCTTGACCATCTGCTTCACTGCATTTGAATCACCTACATCCACGCTGCAGCTATGATGCTTGATGTCTGGTCCTGAATCTGTTGCCAGGTTGTTTGCTACTTGTGAAGCATTATCAACACTAATGTCAGCTACTACCACACTGGCACCATTTCTGGCAAAGACTTCACATATTGATCTGCCAATTCCACTGCCACCACCTATTATATTAAAAAAACATCTTAAAATATAGATTTAGATTTTTTCATAGGACACATTCAAAACAGGAAACATTACATGTACGTGTGAATGTTTAGTTAAGTGAAAAGGATGATTACTTAGTATATAATTATATTTCAACTTTATTTCAGAAATTGCATTAAGATTGTGTAAATACTAGTACTGTACTGTTCTTTTAAAATCCTTCCAAACCAGGTGTTCCGTGACACCCTGTAAAATTCAGTTCGGTGAAGGCCCATTGCTGAAAAATTATTGGAGCGACCATTCACTGTGCACAAGCTGGGCTGATGCCAGGATTTGCTGAATAGGGGTCTGACGTCCCCGATTGAGTGAAGGCTGGATGCCGAGTACCTGACAAAAGTGCATGTAGGCGTAGCCAGCGCCTTCTGTAAAAATTACATTGAATTTTTTTCTCCTCAATGATTTATGCTCTTTAACCGATTGGGAAGGGAACACTCCCCGACAGGGTCCTGGTCCCCCATCCACCATTCTACCATGTGCACAACAAAATCGGATTGTCTATGAATTTACATAGTTGGGAGATTCTTGCTTACTTGTTGTGGGGAATGCGGGAGGCCGTCCAGATTTCCTTATTTTAAGTCCCGCGAGACTTGGGACCCCTGCAAAAAAAGGCCTAAAGGAGTGCTCATCCTAGACCTAGTCTGGATAGGAAAAATCTACCTGAGTCTACGGGAATTCGAGTCTACAGCTGTACTAGTACTACCGCCAGAAGATACCTTCCTGGTGGTAGCATGGATATGATCCTTGGTGGCTAGCCTTTCACTCTCTCTAAGCCTATAGTATGGCAGGGCCTCCTCCTCCTTGCCTAGCCTGGAGTGGGGGCCTAGGCCTACAGTTACTAGCTTTCGTAATCAAAGAAATGCAATAATTTTATGGTTAAACGGTTATTAGTATTTTCGGATCTAATTTTTAAAGTAATAAAATACAAATAAAACAATATTGTATTTCACAGATCTACCGGTCACAAGCGCCAGTCTACCAGCAAGTTGCAGACCAACACCACCACCAGCCATCTTTCGCACGCTGTTTTTGTTTACAAAAATCTTGGATAGCATCCGAGCCGAGCCGCCAATGCTTATAACGTTCATTCTTTAGCACAATCTTTGTAAACATAGCTCAATCATGACGAATGGCATGTTTCGTGGTTTGGTCATGAATTCAAAGTTTTCTTGTATTTATTGGCTAGGACATGCATGATCAAATGAAGATAAGTATTTCAGATGGGTAACATGAGTGTAAAAGTTCCTTTAGTAGTAAATCAAACAACCACCATTCAGAAGACTGTAGTAGCAAATTTATCATCATATGCCAAGTCCAAGCCCAATGGAGCCAAGTTCCTGGTGAGTTGTAAGCATGATTGATATCTCGCTATCATTAGCGCCTTTAAACTCAGGAAGTGATCCCATATACAGTTACCTGGCTGGCTTTGGTTTGATCTTTGATCAGGGAGTTGTTGTTTTATTTATAAACTACCCCCCATCCCACATTCGTGCCTGTGCCCATGATATAGCTTACTGAGTGCTGCCTAAACTAGTCCTATCTTGATTTTTAAAGCTTCTAATTCTATTGATTGTTACTTTAGGTTGTTGGACTTGGAAATTATTCAATGGCTGGCACAAGGCACAGTGTGGGTATGGCAGTGCTCAATCGCTTCTGTAATGCAACTGGATCAAGTTGGGTGAAGGATCGCCATTGCCAAGGAGACGTTGCTAGAACAACGGTATATGACAACATAGAATTGATATTACTGAAACCAAGGTTGATGATGAATATTAATGGTATATGCATAGCTAAAGCAGGTACAGTACTATCCTACAGAATGATAAAATATATTCTGGATCCATTAATATTTGGTATTTATTTGGAAAAAATGCAATTTCTGTCACCATTAAAAATATATTTAATATTTATTTTTTTTTTTACTGTGAGATAAATTATTTTTATATTTATATTTTAACATGTGTGTTCAAACTTAATTTATTTCACAATAGTTGACAAGTTTGGAATCATGCCAGAAAACTTGTACCTGGTACATGATGACTTGGATAGAAACTTTGGTAAATTCTCCATCAAGAAGGCAGGCAGTGCTGGGTAAGATTTGTACCATATTAATCTCAGTGTTGGTTGCTTTTGGATGATCCAGAAATTCATGTTAATTTGGCCCTGCTAAACC
>NW_022753119.1:364967-371199 GCF_011630105.1 Anneissia japonica
TATACATTTCTTTCTTTTAGTGGTCACAATGGTGTAAAGTCAGTAATCAGTAGTTTGAAGTCAGATGTAAGTAAAGTATACAGGTAGGCTCTTTTAAACATTGTATAAACATAAATTAATATATTAATTATAATAGATTAATAATGAATTATGGGGAAAATTTGATGTCTTAGTCAGTTAAATATCGTAAAACCTCGAATATTGAAGCCCCATGGCAATAATCTCGAGAAAAAGCCCATTTCAAAATGAAGCCAACCTCTTCAGCTTGCAAAAGTCATGTTGAAAAGAAGCCCATGAGCTTTTAATCATGATAGCTTAGGCTTTTTCGAGATAGTACATTCAGTCACATGGAATATATGATTGTTGTTTCCTTAAAAACTTAAACACTAGACTAGTGCATTAACTCAAATATTATACAATGTGTGCTGTGTTACAAATTGTATTTTGTTTTGTCTTACCAGAAAATGCCAAGGTTGAGAATTGGTATTGGAAGACCAGTTAGCAGTGGCAGCGTTATCAGCTTTGTTCTAGGGCGCTTCACAACTGAAGAGAAAGAACAACTGCCAAAGATCATGGACAATGCCATTGAAGTATTGCAGACCAGCATCAAGAAAAGGGCATCTGGTCTGGGATCTTGACCATTCCTGGTCAGTTTCTTAAGTTTCCTTGCAGCCATACGTTTTTTGCAACCATACAATAGTGTTCAATCATGCTTTAATTTTGTCAATTATTTAGTAAAATAAATTTGTTTTCTTATAATTAATATTATTATTAAATATATATTAATATTAAATATATAGTATCATTCTTATTTCAAAATATTTTTTTTTCAAACTATGATTTTTAAAATTATGCTTATTATTAATTATTCAATTTCTTATTACTTCCTTGTTTATTATGTTTTTTATAATACTACTATAAAATGATTACTCTATGTCCTTTAATGGTTTTTTCCTACAGTTGCTGTTCATTATTGTTAAAAATGAGCTGACAATTTGGAGTGAGTGAAGGACAAAAATGCCAGAAGAATTATGCATAGATTGAAGTGGAAATTAGAGTGAGCAAAGAAGTCTCTTTTTATCTCACAGCAGCACTGCATATTTTCATTTATTTATTTATTTAAATTCATTTTTGAACGAGGGTGTAAACTCAATCCGTGAGGACATTGCTTTCCATTGGGACCCGCAAACAAGACACAGTGAAATATAAAATTATTAAAACAATTCATCTTGCATCCTTTGAAAGTATCAGAAAATACAAAGGAATTAAATGTTAAACAAGTTACATTACATAAAGAAAACACAAACAAGAAATGAATAACATCAAAGTTTTAAATCTGTTAAATAGAGCATATATTTCTGCTCAATAAGTTGGTTGGAATTTACAAGTTAAAACTATAGTATACATTGTATGAGGGCAGATGCATAATTGATGTGGGGGACAGTGGCAGATGTTTTACAGATGCATTATTATTCCCAATTCACTTAAGTAGAATTAAAAGTACTGAATAGAAAAGACAGGGGTGGATCTAGAGATGTCCAAAAGGGTGTGGGGCCGAAAGGTGGGGGAAGGGCGATCAAGAGGAAAGCCTTGGACATGCTCCATGAAATTTTTGTTTTCCAGGCGCCCGGAAATAACCTGTAAGGCATTTTAGGCGATCATTAAGTTATTTTATTTATTTATTTTTTTTTGTTTACTTTTAAAAAGTGGCTCACCTTCCCCCACCTTTCAAAATCTGTCCATGAAAGAAACCTTTCAAGGTCTCTTATGTCAAAATACACACAAAAGGGAGAGGGTTGTAATAATTAATGGTCCCACTCATGCAAGATATAGGTTAAGAATTATTTGTTTTGAAATTTGTCACCACAATAGCTTAATTTATTTTATACAAATGGTTTTAATAAATGAAAATCATTGAAAAAATAATTCATGTGCATTGTATCTGTAGTAATGTTACCACACATAAGATATTACATACAGACATTATCATTTTTAACAGAACGTGATATTCTACATACGAAATGCGATTTTTTTTTTCTGTTTTAAATGAATCAGTTTTTAACTCCTGTTGGAATGAAACATCTTGAGTTGTTATTCAAGTCGTTGGTTGGTCAGTAAAACTTAACAATTGACCAATCAGAACAAGGTCAAAATACGCGCTTGTTTGGCAAATGCCCGTTGTCCCAAATTATTGAACCCAACATTAGCATATTGATTATCCCATCTTAAAAACACAAGGAAAAAAAAACAACATAAGAATTAGAACTACTCATATAGAACTAAATAATCGAAAAGTCCACTGATTAATCTCAGATAAGAAAGTATAATACATACTCCAAGTACTGAAATATACGCCATCGTGTTGGGATTCAATATTTCGACATTAATTATGTCATCATCAGGAATGAACCAAATAAATTCTCAACTTTCAGCAAGTCACAGTGGTCCCTCTCTGTGACGAAATTCAGCGTAATGCTACTATATCAATTTTGATGTTTAAAAAAAAAGAAAAAAAAAAGAATATATATAACATGAGATGGACAGCTTGCAACACAAGCAAAAAAAATCAGATGGGTTGAATGATTTACAGATGTTTTAATAAGAAAATCCTTAGTGATGCAAAAATATAAGGGTATTAATATTGCAAGACCATGAATTGTATTATCTAATTGTGTATATACAGTATTTGATTTAGTACATTTAATACAATACAGTAATGACAGTCGTAGGGAATGCAACTGTAGCTTGGTTGTTAATATGCTCCATATTCAGTATAAACTAAAACTTAATTCTTTAAGCCAACCCTGACATGGTTTATAGAGCACCAGTTTACTTTATCACTCATCGTGGGATTAGAAATAAGTACATAAATAAAATATATAAACGTAATGATAATGGGGATGGTGATACTGAATGAGATTGTTGATGATAAAGTGATATAATTAAATACAGTAAATATCGTGTTTATGTTCTATTAATGATTTGGTATACCAACATGTGTACAGATTGGTTCTGTTTCTGAGAAAAAGGAAAAAACGGCTAATGTTCACTCCATTAATTGTTCTTTTTATAATTTCGGTGAAATTATAAAACCGCAGAGATCTTGATCTTTGTAACATGTGTAAGGCCATTTAATCTATAATGTGTGCTGATTACAGTACAGAAATCAATAAAAAAAAATATGCAGATAATAATAATGATATGTTTATTCCATTCTAATCGTTTGCACTATCAGCTGTTTAGTTTGCTATAAGTAAAGCTATCGGTAGAATTAATTCCAGTAGTTTCATATGAAAGCAAACCATATAAAAATTACTGTAATACGATACAAATAGCATGAAGTTAAATAGAAAATTTAATGGGATTTTTGTAGCATTGACACTCTCAAAAAACTAAATAACAAGAAAATGAATAAAGATTCTTAGACATGTATAAACAAGCTAATTGTGTTTTTTAAACAGCTTAAAAATAATGAATTCACTTAAATTTACTGTGATGTATATGGGTAACCACACAGTGTCAACCACATAGGCCTACTTTGTTTTTACAGTATTTCACAATTTTTTTTTGGCCTACAATTGCTCTTGTTAAATGTTCAAGCGGATGAATTTTGCGAAGCTTGTTTATTTGAAGACCAACGAATATGATTTGTAAAACCTCGGGCCTCTTTACACATAAGATACACACGTCTTGATATTAATAGGCTACTGCAACTAATAATAAGCGCACTTAGTCACGAAAACACACATACACTATGTACAGCATTGGAATGGTTTGCTGGAAGGAAACGATAAACTTGCACTATTACCATAATATTAAAAATTGCAATTCAAGGCTTTTTTTGAATCAAGGTAGTGGCTATCACAGCATTATCCTTTTGTTTTGGTAGTTACTGGTGGTAATGCTTAGAAAATCGAGGACTTTCGTTGCTCCATTTCATTTTTTCGAGATAACATAAAAGCGGTAATATCACTGTGGACGTGTTGACTCTGCTTGGTTCACAGACACAAGTTCCAATGCCTGTATGTCAAGAAACGCAAATAATACAAACTATCAACCACCACCACAATGTATAAATAATTAGATATAATAATTATATAATATTTCAAAAACAGTAATAACAGCAGCAATAACAACAATATTAACGACATATAATAATAGTAATAATGTGATGGAAATTATATTGCTCAAATCAGTGCAGCATTAATCACAAGCAGAGATGATCCTCTAGCATCCAACGTTTTGCTTTTTAAGTGAGAGTTTGGTAGTGCTTGATTCTACCTCAAATAACGTAGGCCTATAGTCTTAAGGAAAATGTTGACTTTAGAAACACTAAAATTTATTAAAACAAATATTTTGGCTACTCCTGTAATCTTTGTCAACGCTTGACATAAAATGTTTTTATGTCAAACGTTGACAAAGACTGAAGTACTATACATATATATATATAGACCATAGGCGGGCAAAGTGCGGCCCGACAGTAATTTTTTGCGGCCCGCGAAAATGAATTTAAAACCCTATATATGTGGCCCGCAAAATAATCTTTGGCCATCTCTAAAAAAAAGTATTTAAACTGAGAATAAAATGGTGTAAAAGCAGTGCATGAAGGCCCTCGGACCGATTTTTATGCACACCCCTGATATAAACAAAATATTCGTTCCCTAATAAAAGTTAGTTGTATGAAAATATCTGGAGTGTGAGATTTGTGATTTTACCAAATTAATTAGGTCTTTGTGGTCTAGTGATATCACACCAAGATAGTGAAAGGATGCAGGTTCAAATCCATCAAATCCCACCAGAAACACTTTTTCATACAATTGAAAGAGGAACTTTCGTTGGATGGTAGCCATTTGAAATCCAATATGGCGGCCATCTGACATAATTTCTGATGATTGCATGATACTGAAAACATGGTTAAAAATGGGATTGACTATGTTAGGTTTTGTAGATATGAAGATGACGAAAATAACAATAATAATAATAATAATAATAATAATAATAATAATAATAATAATAATAATAATAATAATAATAATAATAATAATAATAATAATAAATAATTTTGTATAGCGCCTGTTAGAAAAAATTATTTGTCACTGGTGCTTAAAGATATAAGAATTATTTGATCAAAGAGATAGGTTTTAGTCCTAAGTAGGGTCTTTGAATGTAGTATCAGTTGATCGAAGATTAGGTGGAAGAGAGTTCCATAATTTTGGAGCGGCTAAAGAAAAAATACCGTTCGCCAGTACAAACATGCAGCATTCTGAGAAAGATAACCTGAGAGAATTTGACTGTCTTGTGAAACGTAAAAATTGTTGTGAGATTGATGAAAAAAATAGTGTGGAGCGTATCTATGACAGAATTTATGAGTGAGTAGATTAATTTATACCAACATTTTGGCGGCCATCTTGAAACCCAATTTGGCGGCCATCTGAGATAATATTTGATGATTGCAAGATACTCTCTGATATTGAAAACATGAGTAAGACCTTTGAATGACAGTAGTAGGTGCTGTAGATACAAAGATATTGATAAAAATCAAAATATTTTGGTGGCCATTGTGAATTTCAAGATGGCGACCACTAGGAGGCGTTATTTTTGGGATCTATTTTATTTAATGATCCTTAAGTGTCATAGTACCACTGTGGGAAGTTTCATGCTTTCCTGCAAAAGTGCACGATTATTCTCCTTAGCTCTACTAATGCATGTAGACTAGAGATGTTAAGTATAATAAAAGAGATTAAAATGAACGCAGGCATATTGTCGGCATTTGTCTTGACATGCCAAAAAGTCTATAAGAGCAACATGCATTACTATTCAGAACGTCCATTCATAAAGGCAGGATGACAAATCAATTTATTGGATGTTTTTTACACATTAACAACCTATGATCCACACCATTCACAACACATGAAATTAGTAATGATCAAAACAATTAATATGTGACTCAAGCTCACAAAAGGGCTGTAAACTCGTCCTAAGGCCAAAATGAGTTTTTGTTATCATTTACTTTAAAATAACAGTTAAATGAACTTAATCGGGTATCTGGAAGCATATACAGTGTGAACAGCCCTCCCTTAAAAGGCAATTGCACACCGAAGATGGCAGTTGAACTGCTGAAACATGTTTGTACAATGAATTTTTATATTAAAACAGTTAGGCTCAGCCTAAATGGTATCTTTGAAAGCTGTTGTGATTTTATTGAGATTTATTGTATGTCTGCTGTTACACC
>NW_022753119.1:371230-390379 GCF_011630105.1 Anneissia japonica
GTATATGTATATACATATATATAATTCATTAAGTTTTTAAATTAATATATTAATACACTCACCAAGTTTTTATATTTATCTTCTTTCATTATTTTCACTAAGTGCTGCATTCGGGCATCATTGTCAGATTCTACAGAGGGGGCTTTTGTGAGAGTCTCTGGAGGTGAATCCTTGTATATCGGATTGTCCTTCTCTTCCTGTAGGTACGGGTGCCATCTATGGAATGAGTCATTTCGTTCGCCTTCAAATGGATCCGAGAGAAAACTTTGACCAGTAAGAACCACACTTGGATTTTGATTTTTTGAGCGCTCTCTACAGATGTACCAGCAACAAAAGAGAAGGATAATCAGGGATATAGCTGCACAAAAGTAAATAATGATGACATTATCAGTAATCCAATTTTTCTTGATTTCACAACGATCTCCACTGTAACCATCCAAACAACTGAAAAACAAAGTAGTATTATTTAATTATCAATGATGATCAGATAATAACGGTTTGAATAAGCATGATGATTATGATTGTGATGGAGGGTTAAGAAACCATCAAACAGAAAACATGATAGAACTGTGATGATGATGATGATGATGATAATGAGACATATGGAATAATTATAATTTTTATGATGAAGCTTAAACTTATAATGAGGAGGATGTTATGAAGATCTGGGACGGATGCAGGATTTGGCTATAGGGGGTGCGTGAGAGTCATGGGCGTCGGTCGGTGGGGACAGGGGGACACGTCCCCCATTTTTCAAAGTAGGGTGGACACACTTGTCACAATTGACATCTATTTTAGTTTATAAGTAAGTATTTTCTTTGAACCACTAACCTTACTTTTACACACAGCAGCTAGTCTTTAGTCAAATATGGTAATGAGGTAAGTATTCTTTGAGAAACTTGGTGTGTGATTTACTGATTGGCTGAATGAGAAATGAATTTAAGTGAGGTAATGCAAATGAGTGCAGAGATGCAAATGAGTTTAGGTTAGTGGTGTGAAGCACTGATTGGATGGGAGTGCATGAATAGTAATGAGATATGAATTTTTGGTGGGGTGTTGGTTAGAACTGGATGAAGGGGGTTTGGAGAATGGCTTGTGAGATAGCAGGGAAAGGACATGTTAGTCCAGAGTGAATATATGTTGTATTACAGACAAGAATATCAGGTTCCATGCCTACGTTATACCAGCCTACAGACATTGCGGGTGTGAACAATTTGTTTGCCTGTTATTTTATAATAAAAATGGTAGGCCTGAATGTATGCCAATGATCGTCCAGTGAACGGCTGTGATGTAATCAATATTGCATTATCTGGATGGAAACCTTTTTACAAGTACCTGTTATTTATATTTTTTGTGGAGCTAATAAGCTCGGATACCAGGGAGAAATCAATCCTGAGTTAAAGTGAACATCACTATAATTCAAAATTAGTGAATTTTGTGGAGCTAATAAGCTCAGATTGCAGGGAGGAACCCTGATTTATGCTGAACGTTATTAAAGGTAACTATAATCCAGAATTAGTAAATTTATGGAGCTAATAAGCTCGGATGCCAGAAAATAATTTGGATTGAAGGCCACTCTAATGCAGAATTTGTGAATTGGTGTTTGAATCTATTCGATTTTACTGAGCCAGGAAGAGCCTGTGAATGGCATTAAAGACGTGAACTGTGGGGGGATTGCGATTGTTTCTTTGGGCAGGGTGTCTGAAAGTGGACAGTTGAACTTTATATAATTTTTGCTTTTGGTCAATTACAAAATTTATTATAATTCTGTAATCAATTTTCCATGCTTTATTCACATTAATTTTTGGAATGTTAAAATAATATAATGATTCAATGATGGTTACATTGTTGAAATTGCTGTTAATATTGTGAAGTTATCGTTACTGTATTATATTGAAATTTGAGAAGATAAATGTAAAGTAAATCATGACATTAAATATGTACCATTGACAGTAACTTTCATTGTGATATACAGTACAATATTATTAACTGATGTTAATTGAGGATTACCAATAAGCCTAGTTTATTGTTTTTTTTAAATTATATATTCTTACCATTAACAGTGAATCTCGAGAGATAATATTTTATTGTTCAGTGTTAAACACTCACCTGAATATAATTGGTGTTTTGATAACTGAGAACGTTTTCCTTTGGTTTAAACGTTTTATATAATGGGAAAATTCATTTACTATATCATATTAAATAAGTTTATTTAAACTTTTTGTAAGACAGTGTCAGTTCGGTTTATTTATCGTCCTGAGGTTGTATTTGTTCAGACAAATTACAATGTCCGTATGAGCCTATATTAGGCTGTGTGACAACACTTTTTCATCAATCTTCTATAGTTAAAACCCCACTTTTCAAAGCGAGTGGAAAGAACAACAATTACGAATGACTGTCATGAATTCTGTCTGTTCACTTGTAGTCTGTTCCAGGTGCGGTGTGTATTTTCGGACTAAAACCGAATTGTTTGTACATTTTCGTAGCCATTCCAGTAACCACTCCATCGATTGTCAAGGGTGCAACGGTTATCAGAGGCTAAAGTTATAGTGAAAACAGTGTACTGTACGTTGTTAAAATTTTAAGGTGTAAACCTATTACGCCAACTTTTTTACAAACTCAAAAGTGCACAAATTTCTACTAAGCTATAAACGATTTATTCCGCATACATAGATTCAAGATTTTCACAATTTCAAAAAATTATAGTCGATTGAACTTTATATAGCTGTTATTAAACAATAATTATACAGCCTTTTGACACGAATAGGTATCTATTTCGACTTATTTTAAAGTAGTGATACCACAAGTTTACGAACTCCGATGTTACTTTGACGCAATCTCGCCATGACGTCATGATAATGATGAATTAAGTAAATCACCTTTATGTTTGTGAAATAAAAATGTTAACTTATGTTTTGTGTGCTTCGTATCTCCAGGGAGCAGTTTCACTGTTCCCTGGTATCCCCAGTCCTTTTTATGATGAGTATTCCAGTGGCAGATTCAAGAGGGCTCTGCCGGCCCATCCTCCCTCCCTAAATTTTTCAAAATTCCTTTTTCTGCTATTCGCCCATCCCCAAATTTTCAAGCACGGATCGAACACCCTTGGTGAGTGTCCACACCCCCTCAGCCCCAACATTTTGAGAATATGGACCTCAAGGTCCCGGGAAATTGCACTCTCATACTTTAAAATTCTCACGATAATGTTCATAATGATAAAAATAATATTTCAACAATACAATACAACCACTATTTTCCTTAATACAATTTATCGGGGTGCGATCGCAACGTATGCACCCCTTCTGCATCCGCCCCAGAAGATGCGGATGATATTGACGAAACTTGGATAATTCATATATCTGCGTAATGTATTACGCCCAATATAATATCTAAGTAATGGTGACGTGAACAGAAAGAACGTGATGAAGTTTTGAGAATCATGAAGATGATGACAATGAGGATACTTGTATTAAAATAGTGATACAGATTATGATAATGTTGTACTAGGCAAATGTCAGATTCCCCTTCTGTTATGTAGTAAACTTTCAGAACCTTACCTGCAGGCAACTGAATCGGGTGTTCCACGGTGAGTACAGTTTCCACCATTTTCGCAATTGCATACCACTAAAAGAATAAAAAACAAAACATTAAACCAGAAATATGAAAGAATAACTAAATTGTACAATGCAGTGATGGCGCCAGAGTCTGCCCGACACATTTTTGTGTATTAATATTTAGATTCCATATTTTCGTAGGGGGAAATAGCTTGAATGTACCCACTAAAGTTGAGGGCCTCACACATTCTAGAGGAATACATGACCAGTTTAATAGATTTCTGAGGAGCAAATCTGACAAAAATAATGCTGTAATACTAAAATATAAAACATGGAAAAAAGACCAACCAATTTGTACTTACCTATTTACCTATTTATGCCCAAGTCCTATCCATATTAATGTTATTGAGATTTAACCACAGTAATTATTGATCTTTTTTCACCCACTCAACTAACATTCAAACACAATGCTCCATTACCCCATGAAATTCCCGCACTGAATGTAGTCTGACTTCATGCAACTTCTGTCGGCTTTTGATCTACATTTAGGTTTGAGAGGTTTGGGTTTCATCATATTCATGGTCTTGTATTATTTAATTATTGCCTTACCCGTGCACTCTCTGCCAGGACCATAGTCGGATCTAGATTCATCTTCGTAACCACCACGACACTCACAAGTAAAGCTACCCAAATTTTCAATACAGATAGCGTTCGCAGAACAATCATTTTTATCAACGCTACTGCATTCTTCAACATCTAAAAATTGATATAGATTATAAAGTATACTTATAAAAATATGAACCTTTAAAAATGAGTAAGTTTATCTGCTTTGAAAGTGAAATATTGTGAACAACAATGGTATTAGGTATCTTATAATTTATGATATATTGGCTTACTGGTTCACCTTTTCTCTTATATGTTTTGAGAATTGCTGATTTTTTTTGTAATGTTTTACATTATTTGTATTTGCCAGAATGAATAAAATAAAAATAAAATAAAATAATCATCTAATAAGTTATTATCTAATAATTATTATGGTCTAATATTGAAGGTACATAAAGCACATTACTAAACAAAAACAAAAAATGCAATATATATTTACAGAAGAAAATTGAAACATTCCGTGCTATACAGAAAACAAACATTTACTATAATAATATTACATATTTTCTAATATCATTAAAATAAAAATTAATAGTTTGTGCTCATTGAAATCATTTAAATATTTATAAATATTACTTTTACAATATTAGCATTTTTTATATAATTATTGCTATTATCATTATCATCATCTTCATTATTTTTTATATTAACCATTGTCCAGAGATAGCATTGTCATCATTGACAACAATCGACGCTGTATGACAAACTTGACAGAGTAAAAATGTTGACAGTCAGTGAAGAGACGATGGACCATGAACTATCACATTATTTTCTCAATAACTTATATCATTATATAATATTTTTATTTATAACATTATATTATGTTAACGAGTCACGGTGTTGCATTTTTACGTTTACCTGAATACTGGATGGAATCTGTATCTACATTAAAGTCAGTCTGGGATGATAAGCCTTCTTCTAATGTTGTTTTCAGGGTCTCTTCGGACAGCTTACTATCAGCTCCGAATATCAATTTGTAATTTACAATAATGCTGCCGTTAATGAAGCCAACAATCTCAACACGGATGAAGTCTGAGTCCGATTCATATATGGTTGTCAACTGTGAAAACAGATAAGAGAGAAGGTGGAAAGATAATTTTTAAAGGTAGATCCAATCCAATCTTCGACTTATAGGCTAAAGGCCAACTCAGACAGCGTCGGCCGTCTTAAGCCGTCGTGAGAAATATTAAACATGTTTAATATTCTACGACGCGACTGCCACCGGCGCACACCATCGCGTCGACGCGACAACAAATCGCGTCGGGCTGCGTCGGAAGACGCTGTCTGAATTGGCTTTAAGGCGCATTACAAGTCTCAATGCGTCAATTTGAGGGAGTGCTCAGGAAAAAGGGAACAAAGGGAGAAAATGATATACAAGGGAGAAACCAGAAAAACAGAGAACAGAGGGGAAAAACGGAAAACAAAAACAGAAGAAAAAGACAGAAAGAAAATATTAAATGGAGGTGAAAGGGTGAATTAAAATTCTCATTTTGAAAATATCGACTGATGGAGATTCACGAATACATTGTGGCAAATCATTCCAATTATTCTGATCGGCTTGGTAATGCTTGATTGATTGGTTCATTCATTGATTACACGATGGACTGACTGATCGCTACTGACTGAATAATTGATTGAAATGTAGTTACTGTAGATCAAGTAAAACTATTCTTACCAGTTTATTGAACATATCATATATTTCCTTATACGAGTCACTTTCAGGATTTTCAACGAATTTGTAGCTTAGAAGTGAGCCATTTTTCCAATTTGTGGCTCGAAACGATCCCTTCCAGTAATCGGCACCTGTGTGTGAATTATCACATCGATAATTTAGTGTCGTAATTTAAAAAAAAGAAGCGCTTTTTTTTAAAAAAAGATTCATGCTATTAAACATCAATCAATGCTATATAAACGAGGTGGCCTAACAGACTAACTAGGTCGAAAGTGCTATGACCACTTATTTATCGTTGTATCATACATACAACAGCATTTAGTTGTTAATCAACTAAACGAAATAGGGTATGTGTTAATTAGATAATATTGTAAGATTCCAATGTTTATGTACTATACGTTGCACATAGGATACCACCTGTCTCTTATACACATCTAGATGTGTATAAGAGACAGGCATTCTTCAACATCTAAAAATTGATATAGATTATAAAGTATACTTATAAAAATATGAACCTTTAAAAATGAGTAAGTTTATCTGCTTTGAAAGTGAAATATTGTGAACAACAATGGTATTAGGTATCTTATAATTTATGATATATTGGCTTACTGGTTCACCTTTTCTCTTATATGTCAATAAAGAGAAACTTGAACTTGAATGAAATGTTTTATATGTTGTACAACTGATTTTTTTAAGAAACAAAAACCATATTTGACGAAAAACTTAAGAACAGTTAATGAGATACAGATTTTGAATATTTAAAAAACTGTGGAGGGGGGATGTGGAAAAAGGGTGGTTATACAACATATCAAAACATTTTTCCCCCGGAGCCTGGCTTTAACTTATTGATTGGTTTATTTTCTACATTTTTATTATTGTATATGTAGGCATTCCATTGTATATTTAGCCATTTTAACGATATTGGCGTACCATCTGCACGGTAACATAGGGAAACAGTTAAAACATTAAATACAAAATAGCTTATTAAAAACCAAATAATGTATCAACTTTCAATAAGACACAAATTGAAAAATGTCATTTATGTTTGATTTTTGAAACCTTTTAGTACAAACGTTCTGAAGTTGATCGGTATTATTGTTACAATCATGATATAAAGGTTACAAATTCTGTTTGTTTTTAAATAGAGTTCGTACAGTGGTGACGCCAGAGTTTGCATATTGTGGGCGCCAATTTAGAACCCCTCGATTTTGCAATTTCGCTATTTGTAAAAAAAAAAATACATTTTTTCATCTCCGACAAATTATGTTCGGCTCACTGACGGGGAACCTGACAGGCGCCACCACTGGTTTGTAAAACTCCATTGCTACTGTTGCTCTAACTACATATTTTAGTCTTACGGATGCAATTACTGTTCTGTTGCTCCCAACCTGCTCTACAAGTGCATTGGTACGAGCCTGGAAGGTTCTTGCAAAGTTCTCCGTCACCGGTACATACATTACTTGTACATTCATTGAAATCTGGAAAGAAAGAAAAAAAAAACCCTTCAAATTATTTTATGCAGATTTATTCATATAGGCCTACAAAGTTTATAGATATGCCTAAGTCATGTTACTTTGGTTTCAGTAAATAGCCCGCACACATTGAAGTAGGTGGCTTAAGTCATTTTTTTTATGGGTGATTCTCAAATGATCTGTAAAATATAATATTAGAGAAAAATAGAAGGACAAAATAAAAAAAAAAAGTGAATGCCTTTTAATAATGTGTTTTTTCTCTTTTCTCTGTTGTTTATTACACTATTTGTTCAATTAGGTGTGTATTATTTCTCAAGTTAGGTGGTCAACATTCTGTAGACTTAACTTTACGTGATTATAATAGGCCTGTAAAAAAATTAGAAAATATAATGACGTCACTTACCTTCACATACGTCATTTTGTTTGCTGTCTAAAATGTAGCCATCATTGCATACACATATTTGCACCTCATCCTGCCACTTGCACCTTCCATTTATGCAAGTCTTGCTGCAGAGTACCTCTTTTGGTTGTTCTTGAGTTGTCTGATAAGTGGATAACCTGTTGTGCTGCAATGTCATTGTTGTAAAGACTGTTTGATCACCATTAGGCTTGATAGAAGACAGATGTATTGAACTCATACTAGTGTCAAAAGACTGTTCTGTTGGGCTATATGTGTAATCGGTCCGAGTAATCTCTTGAATAGTTGGGTTTTGTGACGTCGCTTCAATTTCATCTGTTTGTTTAGTATCCATCGATACCCAAGTAAAAACATCAGGTATTTCTGAAGTAACATCCGATGTCATTACATTTATGTTTGTAACTGTATATTCTTGAAAAGGCATTGATGTGTGCTCCCAAGTTGACAGAGGAATTGTCGTAGCGTCGCGTTCGTGTTCAGATGTATACTTTGCTTTTGTTGTAGGAATTGATGATTTATTTGCCACAAGAAGGGTGGTTTCAACGGTAGAACCTTTGGATATTGATGTTAATATTGATGGCGGAATCATTGTACTATCTACATTATTCTCACCAGTGATCATAGTGGTTTCTTTCTGCTGATATTCTGTTGACAAAACTACTGAAAAATCCGGTGTTGTTGTAGTTATTGTTGATGAGTCAGTGGGTGTAATATCTATTATAGCAGTTACTCTTTCTGTTGAACCATTGGGTGTGGTTTTATGGGACAAACTTATTTCCGTAGTAGGGTTTCGTGTTGACTTTAACTCATCAATAAAAGTAGTTTCCTCATTATTGCTTTCGTTTTTCTGCTTTGTTACATTTTCAAAAGCTGTTGGTATTAGAAATGATGCTGTTGACAAAATAATATTGTTTCCTGTTGATGTATTCTCGGTTGTAATGTGTGTTTGAGTTTCATTTTCCGTTACTAGTAATTCCTGGGATGTAATTAATGTTGATATGATGGGGCTTTCTGTAGATAATGCTTCTAATGCTAAAGTGTATGCTTTGGATTGACTTATGTCTGATTCTTTAGTAGATAATGAATTCGTTTCTTGTGATAAAGTAGTTTTTGTTTGGCTGTTATTTGTCTCCTCAATTACTGTTGACAAAACCGTGTTTCCTGTAGACATGTTCTCTGTTGTAATGTGTGTTTGAGTTTCATTTTCCGTTACTAATAATTCCTGGGATGTCATTAATGTTGATATGATGGAGCTTTCTGTAGATGATGTTTCTGATGCTAATTTATCTGATTTGCTTTGACTTATGTTTGACCCTGTAGTAGATAATGAATTCGTTTCAAATACTGCAGTAGTTCCTAATGTTTGGCTTTTATTTGTCTCCTCGATTACTGTTGACAAAACCGTGTTTCCTGTAGACATGTTCTCTGTTGTAATGTGTATTTGAGTTTCATTTTCCGTTACTAATAATTCCTGGGATGTCATTAATGTTGATATGATGGAGCTTTCTGTAGATGATGTCTCTGATGCTGACTTATCTGATTTCCTTTGACTTATGTTTGACTCTGTAGTAGATAATGCATTCGTTTCTAATGCTACAGTAGTTCCTATTGTTTGGCTGTTATCTGTCTCCTCAATTACTGTTGACAAAACCGTGTTTCCAGTAGATGTGTTCTCTGTTGTAATGTGTATTTGAGTTCCATTTTCCGTTACCAATAATTCCTGGGATGTCATTAATGTTGATATGATGGAGCTTTCTGTAGATGCAGCTTCTGACGCTAGAGTGTTTGCTTTGGATTGACTTATGTCTGACTCTGTAGTAGATAATGCATTCGTTTCTAATATTGCAGTAGTTCCTAATGTTTGGCTTTTATCTGTCTCCTCGATTACTGTTGACAAAACCGTGTTTCCTGTAGACATGTTTTCTGTTGTAATGTGTATTTGAGTTTCATTTTCCGTTACTAATAATTCCTGGGATGTCATTAATGTTGATATGATGGAGCTTTCTGTAGATGATGTCTCTGATGCTAATTTATCTGATTTGCTTTGACTTATGTTTGACTCTGTAGTAGATAATGCATTCGTTTGTAATGCTGCAGTAGTTCCTATTGTTTGGCTGTTATCTGTCTCCTCAATTACTGTTGACAAAACCGTGTTTCCTGTAGACATGTTCTCTGTTGCAATGTGTATTTGAGTTTCATTTTCCGTTACCAATAATTCCTGGGATGTCATTAATGTTGATATGATGGAGCTTTCTGTAGATGCTGTTTCTGACGCTAGAGTGTTTGCTTTGGATTGACTTATGTCTGACTCTGTAGTAGGCAATGAATTCGTTTCTACTGCTAAAGTAGTTCTTGTTTGGCTGGTATCTGTCTCCTCAATTACTGTTGACAAAACCGTGTATCCTGTAGATGTGTTCTCTGTTGTAATGTGCATTCGAGTTTCATTTTCTGTTACTAATAAATCCTGGGATGTCATTAATGTTGATATGATGGAGCTTTCTGTAGATGATGTTTCTGATGCTAATTTATCTGATTTGCTTTGACCTATGTTTGACCCTGTAGTAGATAATGCATTCGTTTCTAATGTTGCAGTAGTTCCTATTGTTTGGCGGCTATCTGTCCCCTCAATTACTGTTGACAAAACCGTGTTTCCTGTAGACATGTTCACAGTCGTAATGTGTGTTTGAGTTTCATTTTCCTTGGTTTGGTTTAATTTAGACTTTCCAGTTACCGACGGGTTTTGGGATATATTTGCGAGAGATGATATTGAAGACCCAATTGAGTTTTCTTTAGATGTACTTTCTACTACAATATTGGTTCTTTCAGAATTGTATTCTTGTGTCTGCACATTTGACCTAAAGTTATTAGAAGTGGTTGCTAGAGTTGTTACAATTGAGTTTGTGTAGTGTTCTGTAGGCGCGCTATCTGCAGTGGTTTCTTCAGTTTGACTTGTAACCACTGACTTAAAAGTATCACCATTGTCCGATGTTATTACATTTTTCGACGTGACAGTTTTGCTGACTGTTTCTGAAATTAAGATGATAATAATAAGAAAGTGTATAAGATAATTCATCTATATCAGATAGGTATACTTTGTTTATTGCGATGATATATCGAGTCAAGCACTCCATTTGTTGCCATTCACCAATACGATACGATACGATTTATTAGGTTCACTTTCAAGTCAGCGGCACCCATTACTTACACTTTGATGTACCCAAGAACAATATAAAATATAAAAAAGAAAGCAAAAATAGTTAAAAAAACAACTTAAACTAAAAAATGGTTTTAACAATATGATATAAAAAAAACCCTTTTTCTGCATATCTCAATTATAAATTAACAATAATAATAATAACAAGAGCAATCAGCCAAGAGCATATCTCCGCCACCGCAAATCCCTTTCTATAAAATAAATCTCCCAAAATAAGTTCCTAAATTACTTCAACCACCACCCAACTCATTTAGCTCCCCTCCCCTTCAAAAACACACAGTAACTCGCCCAAACACTTTTTAATTCAAAGAGGGGCACTATTTCCAGCAATTTTATTGCCCTCACATCAACAGGCCAGGACAGATCCAATATCAATCCGGTCGGTCTTTTGTAAGAAAACGTTACAGGTTGTTGTCACTGATCTCTACTATAATAGCTGGATTGGCTGGTTTTAGTGAGGCCACCGACGCCATGTTGGGGAGCTACAGTGACGTACCAGTTTAGACAAGTTCCTTTTGGCATTTTTTAAATTTAATTTATTGTTAAAAATTAAGATTCTTTAAATACTTTTTAATAATAAATTTAAATTTAACGTAATGATTATTTTTCAAATAATCTAACCACTCAATGCGACTCTTTATGCAGTTTAAAAAAGCGCAAGCGAAGTTTATTTATTTTTTGAAATTTATTGAACACATTTACACAGCATAACATACCAGGAAGTTGTAAATTGCCTGTTTTATATAGGTCCTGTTTTGTGATAAAAATTACAATATAAAAATCAACAAATTGATTATTAATAAAATTAAAAATAGACTTAATTATAAATATGAATAAAAATAATCTAAAACACAGAATTTATACGATTTTGTTAACATACATCGAAAAAGTTTAAATCACAAGGTTAGGTAATGAAAAGAAAGATAAAAGTTAATTGTTTTGTTAGTGATCGACGTCACTATAACAGCGCGCCTTCGCTCACGCTTTTGTAAACAGTCGCGTCGAGTGGTTAAAGGTTTTAAAAAAATCATTCGTTAAATGAATTCTTAACCTGATACTCGAGCCCGTTCATAGTGGCTTCCCTTTCGCCTGAAGACATCTAGTTATTAACATGACACACTTTCTTTGCTGGAAGGTACTGAATAAACGAAGTCATATTACGATCTCGTACAAATGTCATTAAAACGTGGAACCAAGGCAATTTTGAAAGGATAGACAAAAGAACAACTGTCGATTTTGCCTTTAAAAACTGTCAAACGTAGGTGTATCTGAATCATACTGAATAAAGCTAAATACTAACAAAGCTGAAGTCAATGTAGACTAAATGAAACTTCAAATTATTTCTCCGTTGTAATTTGTTTCATCATCCTCATTATCATCACATCATCGACGTCATCCTCGTCTTTATCATCATCATCATCTTTACCAACATCGTCAACATTATCATTATCATATTATTATCATCATCAACGTCATCATTATTATCTGCCATGCTATATTGATGTTGCTGTTGTTGTTCTTGTCTTCTCCTCGACCTTTCCCTCATCATCACCATCCTCCTTCTCTTCCTCCTCCTCCTCCTGCCCCTCCTCCTTCTTTCGTCTTCTTCTCGAGTCTTCTTTTTCTTGCTCTTCTTCGAAACTATTGTCTAACAAAATAAACCCAAGATACAGTACTAACATTTGAAGTCGAGTACAATCCTATACCAATTATGTGACCTCAGACAAGATATGCTTACAAAACTTGCTTTTATTGGTAGTCTGTAAAATGTCTGCAATTCGGTCGTTTCGGACTGTTCTTGTGAACAAGTTGACACTAAAAACAGAGACTCCTTTGTTTCATTACATTCGGCTTATAAGCAACAGTGGCCACCAGGGAAGCATAAACGGCAACAATGATAAACCGTATGTAGACGAGTATCCGTCGTGTACGTACAGATGTAGGTATAAGACCTACATACTTAAAATCTATGCATAGAAGTTGCGCTCAGGTGGAAAAAAATTTCAGATTTTTTAAAAGTCTTCCTAGCCATTGTCAAAACCTTAGAATAAATAGGCCTATTTGTGTATCTGGAAAACTCCAATCAATGATAGCTATAGCACAAACATAATACAAACACGCCTAAGTTATAATTAACCTTCAAGAGACAGATACACTGTAGGCCTAATTCAGTTTTGCAGATTTACAAAACTAATTTTAAGCCCTGTGTGTCTGTCTGTCTGTCTGTCTGTCTGTCTGTCTGTCTGTGTGTCCAGAATGTTTTTGAGAAATGTGACATGCTTAAATATGGTCATGATGACATCACATCATTACCATATATAGGCACATCATTACTATATGTGCATACTACAGTTTTTGTCAAGGAAAATGTTATAAGCTGGACAGAGCTTTATGGTGTACGCAAAAATTATGAATAATATATGCGTCTGTTGATTAGCAAGAAACAAATTTTACACTTTATCTTTACATTGGCAGCCAATAACTTACCTAAATACATAAAAGTAAGCAATAAATCTACAGTAACTATTGAATGCCGTTTAAATATTAGCTGTGCACAGACAGAGGTTTGTCACATCTATACCTCCATGGTCACAAGAGGCACTCACTAGACGAGAAACAGAAATGAGATTACCGGATTGGGTGGAAATTGTCATTTTATTCAATGACGAAAAAAAAAAACAACCCCCCAATGAAGGCCTAATACACAGTTAACTCGAATTGTAGTAATGGGCCAACCACCCATCAACATTGGTTACATTAGCTAAAATACATTTTTATGGAATGGGGACATAAGGCTGCCCCTAACATAATTCAAAAGTAGGAGGCCTATATATTTCAGAATTTACATTCAGTACACACATGAACACCTCAATACACAGATTATTTATATGGTTATTAATGAAAATCATGTAATTATCAACAATTGTATAACAATACTAGCGCTTTTTTTTTGTAATAATGTTAATTGCGATTAAAAACTCGAAAAAGCCATACATGTTTCAATTTGTGCATAGGCCTACGAATAAAATATAAATGTACTGTACACGATAACGTATCCACAGCCAAAATACTAATAGTTAAAACAAAGCATCCCAAATAAATTTTTATATAATGCTATAAAAATAAATTCAAAAGATAACTTCTGTGTTAGAAACACAAACAGTGTTTCTAAATGTGTATCACAGAGGCACAAGCCATCAATAAACGAATAAGGATCTATTATTATACTCAACTACATGGTAATAACATGTTGTTCCGAATTATTTTGCCTAAGTTCATAAGGTCGAGGATAAAGGTTTAGAACATACAATGCCAATGCGTCATAAATACTGTGTTAATTCAAACCAGTAGGCCTATATAAGACATCATTATATACATATAAATATAATAATAATAATAATAATAATAATAATAATAATAATAATAATAATAATAATTTCATTTCATTTCGTTTATTCGACCAACATTTACAATTACAGTGACTATAAGATACAATATGTGAGAAAAACAAAAATTGGAATGCTAGACAGCGGTAGCGTAAGCAAAGTATATTGCTATAACTCTGATGAGCCAGCTACCCCTTAAAAATAATAAATATAACAATTAAATATAACAATGGACAATAAACAATTTAATGATATAAAAATGATGATGATATTAATGATAATAATTATCATTCATAATATTAATAATAATGAAAATATACAGTGCTCAATTGCACTTCAGAAAATAGGATCTACTAAAAATAAAATACGGGATTAAACAATAAGTTTGATCAGACATTCTAATACAAATAGTTTCATGACAAGATGTGCCACTCTTCAGCATATTTCATACATAGTTTTCGGTGTATTGCCCAATTTCACAGGCAGTAAGACCCCACTAAAAACAAGTCTTCGACTTATTGCGTAATACGTTTGGTATAAAATATTCCTATCCTCTCACTATCTCATCATCACCGTCATCATCATTTATCACCAGTAGGACCCCACTAAAAACAAGTTTTCGACTTATGGCGTTATCTTTGGTGTAACACCGTCATCATCATCCATTATCATAATTATCGTCATCCATGTGGAGTAATATTATCATCACAATCATCAACGGGAGGCGCTATATAAATCCAGAATTATTATTATTATTATCATCATCATCATCATCATCATCCCTATCATTTTCATCATAATCACCACCATCATCATCTTCATCAGGCCTGTTGACATTGCCTTTGCTACTCTGAACAGTAGAAATTAACCTCGAACGTGCTCACGCGGAGATGTTTCCCCACGTAGCCGTTTTATCACAGGGGCATGGCCGTATGCATTAAGTGAGATGGTGTTTATCATCATGTTGCTATGGTAACTCATCGTAGTCTAAAAGTCACTTGGCAAGGGGGCATACTGTCGGTATCTGTTGTCAACAAAAAGCATTCGTTATTTTCGACTGTAGTGTAACTACGATTAAAATGCAGTACAACAATGGACGACACGTATATAAGTATATCGATACGTCATTATTAAAATGGCAACGTCCGTCTCATAAAATTTAATAAACTAAGAAAATTCGTAGAAGTGCCATTTTACTATTTTTCAGCCAACCTACCGATCAACTGAAAACCAATTTAAACAAAGAGAAAAATCAACCAGCCAAACTATAATAAAACCTACAGTACCAACCAACCACCCAACCAAACAACTTACAAACCAAGCCTCCAATCAACCAACCTACGAAACCTACCAACCAACCAACCTATTAAACCACCAACCATACCAACCAACCGTTCTTTATTTTGTTTTTTGTTTTAGGATACCATTTTCAAAATACAACATACACAAGACCTTGAAACGAAATACATTTTAAGGCCCTGACTATTCACAAACATTGGATTATTATAACTTGACGAAAACAAAATCAGAATAATGTACAGGTACCGGAATGTCAAGATTTATAAAAGCTTCAAGTAAAATTATATGTTGTTTAAAATGAATTTTGATTTTTCAACTAATCTATCAATCAATCGATCAGTCAGTCAGTCAGTCAGTCAGTCAGTCAGTCAGTCAATGAATGAATGAATGAATGATTAAATGAATGAATGAATGAATTACAACCTAGTACAGTAATAACGTTACAAAAAGTGTTGGCGTCCATTTGCTTTAGTACGGTAGGATACGTAACGTAACTTTTATCACATTAACTTTATGTGGCCTGCAAAAATATAACTCTTTGTTTATATCATTCCATGTAGCGCGAAGCTATAATATGACAGGTTTAAAGTGAATGCAATTAATGCATGTGCCTCTAGTCAGTGTCTACACAACATAATATAATATGAAGGATCGGATCGAGACCAAATGCAGCAACAATAACAAAATATTACTGTCATGGAGGTAATATGCCATGGTCCTCCAATAATGTGTCGGTATATCAAAAATGTCACTGGATTTGTGACTTTAAGCTTCTTATATGCACTTGGGATTTTTTTTTCTTTTTGGCGATAACTGCCAACTTTATTTTAATTCTTATTATACCGTATATTATGATTAGATGGAGACCTAAATAATTACAATCTAGTATATTCAAAAGTTTCGATATTATTCACCACCATGCAAATTGCGATGAAAATGATCAGTGATTGTTACTTTGTTCGACTATGAGTGTACCGTAATACAGGGGACATATTGTTGAACGGAAAGTTTACTTACCAGACAAAACAGGGGGAACATTGTTAACGGAACCCATACTTACCAGCCGTTGCCAGTCCGTTGATGAGTTGAAAGCTATACACAGTGAATATAATTCCAATAAACATAGTTAATTCCATAATAAAAAAATGGGCGTATTTTATACGTTGATTTCGATAAGACAGAAGGTTCAGGCATGGAGGTATGGTTCAGGTAAGTGGGCTGTAGTTAAAACACCGATCGATCATACTTCTTGTCCTTCATAGTTTAACGACATCACGTTCATATGCACTCAATCGAGAAAGAGCCGTTCTCCGTCCTCTATAGCACTGTTTAGTAAGAGTAAAGCGATCCTTTGGTTACACTGCAGTGATATGAATCAATTTACAAGTTATGATATTTTTACAGTTCCCAAGAGGGGCATTTCCTGTAGAACGTTCCTGTAGTATAGCCCTATTTAAAGTAGGCACCAGATCAAGCAAACCAGTGTTCCCAACTATCGCTCTGATTGGAGCACTTTCGATTGGGAAAATGCTTTAGCGTCTGCTTATAAACAAACCGGAATAAATAAACGTCTTATGTCAGCCAACAGCACAGTCGGTGTGTTTGTATAATAAGACAACTGAGGCAGTGAATATGTCAATGTTTAATTGACTGGGGCGAAAGCTTGTGAAATAAGATTCATCGTTAGTCAAAAAAGTGCTACCTATTCATTTTTTTAAATTTAGTTAATTTTTACTGTGATTGATGATCAACCAGTACATCACGCCCCACCAACAATATCACCTATTGGACTTCTTCAATATTCTACAGTAGAAGAAAAAAATATTCCACATTTATAAATAGGCACATATATGCCACAGCATAACTTTTAGATACATGTGATATAATAGGGTAATAAAATCTTTTAAATAGAAGAAGCAAAAGTGTGTGCATTTTTACTTTTCTTCAATGCCATACTTACACAAAATAAATAATCAAATATTTAATGTAGTCACAGGCCTATATGGGACGACAAATTTAATAACTTTTTCCTAAATGTATATACGAGCACATTGACAACTTGTTTGCCTTATAGGCCTACATTATTTTATATAAAATTATACGGTAAGTAAAATCGCAATGGAACTGATTTAAAATAGTAAAGGAAGTTTTGTCGGCCGTTGGTTTCGATTATTAACTTCAATATAAACCAGCTCGATATTAGATTTACACATAAATGATATATGTGCCAATTAACAGCAGCAGATGCTCAATTAGAGGCTACAGTCTATCAATTAGCTTCGGAGTTTAGGCGTTCCATAAATAATTGGCAACATTATCTTCCTACCGAAGAACAGTTAGGTTGTTTATTTTACACGGAAATACGTTTATTCACAGGGGCGGATCGAGAGATGTCCGAAAGGGGGTGCCGAAATTGGGGTCGATTGAGATAGCACCATCCTAGGGTCCATGACTGTGTTTTCTAGACGCCCGTAAATAACTTTTTTGGGTGATCAAATTTTTCCTTTTTCTTTCTTTTTCTTTTTTTTTTTCCTTTTCTTTTTTTTTTCCTTTTCTTTTTACTTTCCAAAAAAAAAAAGGGCGGGGGGTGGGGGTGGCCGGGGCTAGGCTCCCCTATATCCGCACCTGATTCAATAATATTTATCATGATAATAATATTGATAATGAAAAAAGTAAGGATGATGATAATGATGAAAATGATGATGGTGATATTTATACTTATAATAATTATAATATAATGATAATAGCCTAATAACAATATTAATAGGCCTCATGATACTATATAGGCATATATACATATGTATATATATATATATATATATATTAAATGTAAAAATAACAATACTATATTATCGATATCATCGTCGTCAACGTCGTCATCATTGTCGTCATCCTCCTCAACATTATCTTTATTGTTAATATTGTTATTTTTATTATTATTATTATTATTAATTTGGATCTCGCAACAAACATATTTATTAATTAAAAGAATAACTCATAATATCTGATCGATGACAGATAATCAGCCTTATAATTGCATAGCTCCATACTTCTAACGTCATACGGTAATCTAACTTGACCTACAAATCAGTAGCAATAATTAAAGCATTTGACGTTTTGAATCGCATTTAACACCAGTGAGACGAGCGTAATGAAAACACACCTCCCTATTATTAAACACAGTCCTAACTAGACAAACAAAAAGAAATCCCCATGAATCGGTAAAGATAGTACCAGTACAAATTCATTTCGAAGACATATAGCGACAAAAGGGTACAGGGGCAAATGTCATGTTATTTAACAGGTCAGATAATATAAAAAAAGTGTAATAGCTTAATAAATTAAGCTGCAGATCTCATAAAGCTATTATCCTGTAATTTAGTTGTGCTCATGTTTAAGGCATTGTCGATATTGTGTAAATTTCAACTCATACCATGTTTGTTTATATATATATATATATATATATATATATAT
>NW_022753119.1:392840-396113 GCF_011630105.1 Anneissia japonica
ACTTCTAGATATTCATCTTGACTAATCAGACCCACACGAAGCGACTGCTGAGACAAATTTGGCTTGGCGTAGGCAGTACAGTACTGGGATGGGGAAACTAGGCCTTTTTTTTTGGTCCGACTACCCAACGAGGTTTGGCCGATGGGTGGGGTGGGGGGCTTGACCAGACCGATGGGAGGGGCATTAAGGCCCTGCCCCCTCCCCGCTGGCGCCGTCTCCGAGAGCATGGATTGCAGTGAAAACGCTGTAGCGATTCTATGGAAACCAGCCTTTAAGATATCTTGCTGACATAAGCCTACTTGCTTTTGACGCCATAGTGAAAGGCATAAAAGCTGTGTGTAGCCGTTTGATTTAAAAAAAATATATATTGCTAATATACATTAGTATATTATTATATATTATTATATATTATAAATAAACATACTAGATTTTTAACGAAAGTGACTTATCTTTTACTTATTATTAGGTCTATAAATGTAGGCCTATGTAGAATCACACATGTAAGCCTTATGTTATTTGCAACTTATCTGAATCTCCGAACTCTAGTTAATGTGGAAATTCCCAACTGTACTGAAATTCAATACTGTAGCATCTTTGAAACTACAACTGTTGGGACCGGCGTTGTTAAGCAACTTGAAAATATTACAGCCTTGGAAGAGAGAATCAAATCATTCCAAGAGTGAATCGAATCAAATGTTACGTTGATTGATTGATTAATTGATTGATATAACGACACTCGACAAACCTTAAAATTTTAATGGCTATATGTAGGTGTAAAATTATTACAACTAATTAAAAACTTGACCAAAAATTTGCATTTGGATTACATTAGCTTTATCACAGCTGACCTATATATATGTATATGTACATATAGGCCTATATAGCATAATCGAAACACCACAGTATGTAATAGATAAAGTAAATAAAATTATGTATAATTTTATTTGGAACGGTTGTAGAGAAAAAAAAAATTGAAAGAAGTACACTATATGCCGAGATAGATAGTGGAGGTATGAAAATGCCATGTCTTGAAGCAAGAATAGTGTTTGCATATTAATTGGTTCAGACGACTGTTGAATAAAGACACAAAAGACACATGGACACAAACACTTCCTTATTATTTATAGTATTCATGTTCAATAGATATATATCTAAAAGCAACCAATACAATGATATAAATAATACTATATGTACTTATGCCTAACTTTTACATAAAAATACTGCAATATTGATACATATGGAAAGGTTTGTGAACAGTATATATATTATTATTATTTTTTTTTTTTTATAGATTTTGATGTTTTTTAAATTTATATTATATTCTAATGCTAGTCTGTACCCCATCGCTTAGAGAGCCAAGATAGTAATTTATTTTACCTTATTTATTTTTATTTTATCATGCCGGCTCTTTGGGGGGAAACATGAGACTACATTTTTGCAAATGTTATTGCATTTTTGTATAATATACATTAAGGTGAAATAAATGAAATGAAATGAAAAAATGAAATGTTTAAGCTCTGCTCTGGAAGCCTAAACCTAAAAATTTAGTCATCATTGTACGCTACGTGGCTGATTGGGATGCGAGTGTCTTGGAATGCAGCACGTAAGCTTATGTTTCCAGTATGTTACCAACATTGTTTGGAATAAAAGAGGTTTTGGACAGAACTGACAGGTGGATATAACGAGGTGCATATGTTTAGCCACTGAATCAACACATGGAATACCGTGATTTGCGTTAATACAGTATTTGATTGTATTATTATCAACCACCAAACAAGGCATTACAACAGTCATCATGGCATAAAACGTAGTTTACAGTTAATGTGTGACTATAGTGATTGCATATGCCCAGGTTATACATTTTTAATGAGACAAATTAAATCAACATATCGGTAATTTGAATTGATGTACCCACGAATTTTATTGATTTTTTCCATCATTGTCATTGTGAGATCAATTGAAATTAGATTATATTTAACAAATGATTCATGAATCTTCAAAAATGACATTCTTGGGAATTATTTGTAATTTTCTACTTTTGCTTAAAATGTAATAAATTATCAATATTTATCTGTTGTGTTGTGTTTTAAACCAAATTATTTCATTGCATGAATTTTATTGTTATATAAAAGACCACAATGGAAATAAGCTTAAATTGTTTGTAAACCTTTTGTGTTAACCTTGTTATATCAGTTTATCTTTTGTTTCATGTGTATGTATGTTTTGTTTGGTAAATTTTACAATATTTTTGTATTATTTTGCAGATTTTATGGATATTTCAAAATAAATCAAATCAAAAATACAAATTTGAAGTACGACAAAAAAAAAAAAAGAAAAAAAAATCAATTATCAAATCATAATACTTATTACCATTTATTGTTATATATAATTTACATAATATATCAAAACATTACACCTACTTAATACATAATTCGAAAAAAATGAAGTAGGTAAGATGTGATAAAATTATATAGGCCTACTGCATTATTAGAATATAATTACAGCTATAATGTATAATTCCAATATAAAAAAAGACATAAAATGAACAATTAAATTTTTGTTTGTATTCATACCTAAAAAAACCCCAAATTACAGTACCTGTATAATGAATCTAATAGTAAACTAAGATGCCACACGTTAACATACATTTATAACTTGTATATAATGTACATTGATTTTAAGTATATAAATAACATGGAACACATTCATAGTCTCTTCACATTAATTACATTACTGTATAGTGTATAGGATACACCATTCACAAAGTGCAGCCTCTACTCAATAAGGATTTGATTTCTGGCACAGACATATAATATACATTCATACAGGATATATATATACTGTCTCTTATACACATCTAGATGTGTATAAGAGACAGGTTGTAGAGAAAAAAAAAGATAAATACATTGTTATAATAAAGGACATGACTTATCTTTTACTTATTATTAGGTCTATAAATGTAGGCCTATGTAGAATCACACATGTAAGCCTTATATTATTTGCAACTTTATCTGAATCTCTGAACTCTAGTTAATGTGGAAATTCCCAACTGTACTAAAATTCAATAGCATCCTAGAAACTACACCGGTTGGGACCGGCGTTGTTAAGCAACTTGAAAATATTGCAGCCTTGGAAGACAGAATCAAATCATTCCAAGAGTGAATCGAATCAAATGTTACGTTGATTGATTGATTAATTGAATGATATAACGGGTATATACAGGATATATACAGGATATATCTGTCTCTTATACACATCTATTTATATTATATT